>NW_027362762.1:979039249-979295579 GCF_046119375.1 Phyllobates terribilis | reverse complement strand
GAATGTTGGGAGGTATGAGTGTTGGGAAGCATGAGTGTTGGGAGGTATGAGTGTTGGGAGGTATGAATGTTGGGAGGTATGAGTGTTGGGAGGTAGGAATGTTGGGAGGTATGAGTGTTGGGAAGTATGAGTGTTGGGAGGTATGAGTGTTGGGAGGTATGAGTGTTGGGAGGTATTAGTGTTGGGAGGTATGAGTGTTGAGAGATATTAGTGTTGGGAGGTATGAGTGTTGGGAGTATGAATGTTGGGAGGTATGAGTGTTGGGAAGTACGAGTGTTGGGAGGTATGAATGTTGGGAGGTATGAGTGTTGGGAGGTATGAGTGTTGGGAGGTATGAGTGTGGGGAAGTATTAGTGTTGGGAGGTATGAGTGTTGGGAGGTATGAGTGTGGGGAAGTATTAGTGTTGGGAGGTGTGAGTATAAAGTGTTGGGAGGTATGAATGTTGGGAGGTATGAATGTTGGGAGGGAGGTATGGAGTGTTGGGAAGCATGAGTGTTGGGAGGTTTGAGTGTTGGGAGGTATGTGTGTCGGGAAATATGAATGTTGGGAGGTATGAGTGTTGGGAGGTATTAGTGTTGGGAGGTAAGAGTGTTGAGAGATATTAGTGTTTGGGAGGTAAGAGTGTTGGGAGGTATGAATGTTGGGAGGTATGAGTGTTGGGAGGTATGAGTGTTGCGAAGTATGAGTGTTGGGTGGTATGAGTGTTGGGAGGTAGGAATGTTGGAAGATATGAGTGTTGGGAGGTATGAATGTTGGGAGGTATGAGTGTTGGGAAGTATGAGTGTTGGGAGGTATGAGTGTTGGGAGGTATAGTGTCGGGAGGTATGAATGTTGGGAGGTATGAGTGTTGGGAGGTATTAGTGTTAGGAGGTATGAGTGTTGAGAGATATTAGTGTTGGGAGGTATGAGTATTGGGAGGTATGAGTGTTGGGAGGTATGAATGTTGGGAGGTATGTGCATCGGGAAATATGAATGTTGGGAGGTATGAGTGTTGGGAGGTATGTGCATTGGGAAATGGTAATGTTGGGAGGTATGAGTGTTGGGAGGTATTAGTGTTGGGAGGAATGAGTGTTGAGAGATATTAGTGTTGGGAGGTATGAGTGTTGGGAGGTATGTGTGTTGGGAGGTATGAGTGTTGGGAGGTATGAATGTTGGGAGGTATGAGTGTTAGGAGGTAGGAATGTTGGGAGGTTTGATTGATGGGAGGTATTATTGTTGTGAGGTATGAGTTTTGAGAGGTATGAGTGTTGGGAGGTATTAGTGTTGGGTGGTATGAATGTTGGGAGGTATGAGTGTTAGGAGGTATGAGTTTTGGGAGGTATGAATGTTGGGAGGTATGAGTGTTGGGAAGTGTGAGCGTTGGGAGGTATGAGTGTTGGGAGGTATGAGTGTTGGGAGGTATTAGTGTTGAGAGGTATGAGTGTTGGGAGGTATGAATGTTGGGAGGTATGAGTGTTGGGAAGTATTGTTTTGGGAGGTATGAGTGTGGGGAAGTATTAGTGTTGGGAGGTATGAGTGTTGGGAGGTGTGAGTGTTGAGAGGTATGAGTGTTGGGAGGTATGAGTGTTGGGAGGTGTGAGTGTTGAGAGGTATGAGTGTAAGGAGGTATGAGTGTTGGGAGGTATTAGTGTTGGGAGGTATGAGTGTTGAGAGATATTAATGTTGTGAGTATGAGTGTTGGGAGGTATGAGTGTTGGGAGGTATGAATTTTGAGAGGTATGAGTGTTGGGAAGCATGAGTGTTGGGAGGTATGAGTGTTGGGAGGTATGAATGTTGGAAGGTATGAGTGTTGGGAGGTAGGAATGTTGGGAGGTATGAGTGTTGGGAAGTATGAGTGTTGGAGGTATGAGTGTTGGGAGGTGTTAGTGTTGGGAGGTATGAGTGTTGAGAGATATTAGTGTTGGGAGGTATGAGTGTTGGGAGGTTTGAATGTTGGGAGGTATGAGTGTTGGGAAGTATGAGTGTTGGGAGGTATGAATTTTTGGGAGGCATGAGTGTTGGGAGGTATGAGTGTTGGGAGGTATGAGTGTGGGGAATTATTAGTGTTGGGAGGTATGAGTGTTGGAGGTATGAGTGTTGGGAGGTATGAGTGTGGGGAAGTATTAGTGTTGGAGGTATGAGTTTTGGGAGGTATGAGTGTTGGGAGGTATGAATGTTGGGAGGTATGAGTGTTGGGAAGTATGAGTGTTGGAAGGTATGAATGTTGGGAGGTATGAGTGTTGGGAGTTATGAGTGTGGGGAAGTATTAGTGCTGGGAGGTATTAATGTTGGGAGGTATTAGTGTTGGAGGTATGAGTGTTGGGAGGTATGACTGTTGGGAGGTATGAGTGTTGGGAGGTATGAGTGTCGGGAGGTATGAGTGTGGGGGAAGTATTAGTGTTGGGTGATATTAGTGTTGGGAGGTATGAGTGTTGGGAGGTACGACTTGTTGGGAGGTATGAGTGTTGGGAGGTATGAGTGTTGGGAGGAATGAGTGTTGGGAGGTATGACTGTTGGGAGGTTTGACTTTTGGGAGGTATGAGAGTTGGGAGGTATGAGTGTTGGGAGGTATTAGTGTTGCGAGGTATGAGTGTTGGGAGGTATGAGTGTTGGGAAGTATAAGTGTGGGGAAGTATTAGTGTTGGGAGGTATGAGTGTTGGGAGTTTTTAGTGTTGGGAGGTATGAGCGTTGATACGTATTAGTGTTGGGAGGTATGAGTGTTGGGAAGTATAAGTGTGGGGAAGTATTAGTGTTGGGAGGTATGAGTGTTGGGAGGTATTAGTGTTGGGAGGTATGAGTGTTGGGAGGTATGACTTTTGGGAGGTATGAGTCTTGGGAGGTAGGAATGTTAGTAGGTATTAGTGTTGGAAAGTATGAGTGTCGGGAGTTATTAGTTTTGGGAGGTATGAGTGTTGGGCGGTATCAGTGTTGGGAGGTATGAGTGTTGGGAGGTACGAGTGTTGGGAGGTATGAGTGCTGGGAAGTATGAGTGTTGGGAGGTATGAGTGTTGGGAGGTATGAGTGTTGGGAGGTATGAACGTTGGGAGGTATGAGTGTTGGGAGGTATGAGTGTTGGGAGGTATGAATGTTGGGAGGTATGAGTGTTGGGAGGTATGAATGTTGGGAGGTATGAGTATTGGGAGGTATGAATGTTGGGAGGTATGAGTGTGGGAGGTATGAGTGTTGAGAGGTATGAATGTTGAGAGGTATGAGTGTTGGGAGGTATGAGTGTTGGGAGGTATGAATGTTGGGAGGTATGAGTGTTGGGAGGTATTATTGTTGTGAGGTATGAGTTTTGAGAGGTATGAGTGTTGGGAGGTATTAGTGTTGGGAGGTATGAATGTTGGGAGGTATGAGTGTTAGGAGGTATCAGGGTTGGGAGGTATGAATGTTGGGAGGTATGAGTGTTGGGAAGTGTGAGCGTTGGGAGGTATGAGTGTTGGGAGGTATGAGTGTTGGGAGGTATTAGTGTTGGGAGGTATGAGTGTTGGGAGGTATGAATGTTGGGAGGTATGAGTGTTGGGAAGTATGAGTGTTGGGAGGTATGAGTGTGGGAAGTATTAGTGTTGGGAGGTATGAGTGTTGGGAGGTGTGAGTGTTGAGAGGCATGAGTGTTGGGAGGTATGAGTGTTGGGAGGTGTGAGTGTTGAGAGGTATGAGTGTTGAGAGGTATGAGTGTAGGGAGGTATTAGGCTTGGGAGGTATGAGTGTTGAGAGATATTAGTGTTGGGAGGTATGAGTGTTGGGAGGTATGAATGTTGGGAGGTATGAGTGTTGGGAAGCATGAGTGTTGGGAGGTATGAGTGTTGGGAGGTATGAATGTTGGGAGGTATGAGTGTTGGGAGGTAGGAATGTTGGGAGTATGAGTGTTGGGAAGTATGAGTGTTGGGAGGTATGAGTGTTGGGAGGTATGAGTGTTGGGAGGTATTAGTGTTGGGAGGTATGAGTGTTGAGAGATATTAGTGTTGGGAGGTATGAGTGTTGGGAGGTATGAATGTTGGGAGGTATGAGTGTTGGGAAGTATGAGTGTTGGGAGGTATGAATGTTGGGAGATATGAGTGTTGGGAGGTATGAGTGTTGGGAGGTATGAGTGTGGGGAAGTATTAGTGTTGGGAGGTATGAGTGTTGGGAGGTATGAGTGTGGGGAAGTATTAGTGTTGGGAGGTATGAGTATTGGGAGGTATGAATGTTGGGAGGTATGAATGTTGGGAGGTATGAATGTTGGGAGGTATGAGTGTTGGGAAGTATGAGTGTTGGGAGGTTTGAGTGTTGGGAGGTATGTGTGTCGGGAAATATGAATGTTGGGAGGTATGAGTGTTGGGAGGTATTAGTGTTGGGAGGTATGAGTGTTGAGAGATATTAGTGTTGGGAGGTAAGAGTGTTGGGAGGTATGAATGTTGGGAGGTATGAGTGTTGGGAGGTATGAGTGTTGCGAAGTATGAGTGTTGGGTGGTATGAGTGTTGGGAGGTAGGAATGTTGGAAGGTATGAGTGTTGGGAGGTATGAATGTTGGGAGGTATGAGTGTTGGGAAGTATGAGTGTTGGGAGGTATGAGTGTTGGGAGGTATGAGTGTCGGGAGGTATGAATGTTGGGAGGTATGAGTGTTGGGAGGTATTAGTGTTGGGAGGTATGAGTGCTGAGAGAAATTAGTGTTGGGAGGTATGAGTATTGGGAGGTATGAGTGTTGGGAGGTATGAATGTTGGGAGGTATGTGCATCGGGAAATATGAATGTTGGGAGGTATGAGTGTTGGGAGGTATGTGCATTGGGAAATGGTAATGTTGGGAGGTATGAGTGTTGGGAGGTATTAGTGTTGGGAGGAATGAGTGTTGAGAGATATTAGTGTTGGGAGGTATGAGTGTTGGGAGGTATGTGTGTTGGGAGGTATGAGTGTTGGGAGGTATGAATGTTGGGAGGTATGAGTGTTAGGAGGTAGGAATGTTGGGAGGTTTGATTGATGGGAGGTATTATTGTTGTGAGGTATGAGTTTTGAGAGGTATGAGTGTTGGGAGGTATTAGTGTTGGGTGGTATGAATGTTGGGAGGTATGAGTGTTAGGAGGTATGAGTTTTGGGAGGTATGAATGTTGGGAGGTATGAGTGTTGGGAAGTGTGAGCGTTGGGAGGTATGAGTGTTGGGAGGTATGAGTGTTGGGAGGTATTAGTGTTGAGAGGTATGAGTGTTGGGAGGTATGAATGTTGGGAGGTATGAGTGTTGGGAAGTATTGTTTTGGGAGGTATGAGTGTGGGGAAGTATTAGTGTTGGGAGGTATGAGTGTTGGGAGGTGTGAGTGTTGAGAGGTATGAGTGTTGGGAGGTATGAGTGTTGGGAGGTGTGAGTGTTGAGAGGTATGAGTGTAAGGAGGTATGAGTGTTGGGAGGTATTAGTGTTGGGAGGTATGAGTGTTGAGAGATATTAATGTTGTGAGGTATGAGTGTTGGGAGGTATGAGTGTTGGGAGGTATGAATTTTGAGAGGTATGAGTGTTGGGAAGCATGAGTGTTGGGAGGTATGAGTGTTGGGAGGTATGAATGTTGGAAGGTATGAGTGTTGGGAGGTAGGAATGTTGGGAGGTATGAGTGTTGGGAAGTATGAGTGTTGGGAGGTATGAGTGTTGGGAGGTGTTAGTGTTGGGAGGTATGAGTGTTGAGAGATATTAGTGTTGGGAGGTATGAGTGTTGGGAGGTTTGAATGTTGGGAGGTATGAGTGTTGGGAAATATGAGTGTTGGGAGGTATGAATTTTGGGAGGCATGAGTGTTGGGAGGTATGAGTGTTGGGAGGTATGAGTGTGGGGAAGTATTAGTGTTGGGAGGTATGAGTGTTGGGAGGTATGAGTGTTGGGAGGTATGAGTGTGGGGAAGTATTAGTGTTGGGAGGTATGAGTTTTGGGAGGTATGAGTGTTGGGAGGTATGAATGTTGGGAGGTATGAGTGTTGGGAAGTATGAGTGTTGGAAGGTATGAATGTTGGGAGGTATGAGTGTTGGGAGTTATGAGTGTGGGGAAGTATTAGTGCTGGGAGGTATTAATGTTGGGAGGTATTAGTGTTGGGAGGTATGAGTGTTGGGAGGTATGACTGTTGGGAGGTATGAGTGTTGGGAGGTATGAGTGTCGGGAGGTATGAGTGTGGGGAAGTATTAGTGTTGGGAGATATTAGTGTTGGGAGGTATGAGTGTTGGGAGGTACGACTGTTGGGAGGTATGAGTGTTGGGAGGTATGAGTGTTGGGAGGAATGAGTGTTGGGAGGTATGACTGTTGGGAGGATTGACTTTTGGGAGGTATGAGAGTTGGGAGGTATGAGTGTTGGGAGGTATTAGTGTTGCGAGGTATGAGTGTTGGGAGGTATGAGTGTTGGGAAGTATAAGTGTGGGGAAGTATTAGTGTTGGGAGGTATGAGTGTTGGGAGTTTTTAGTGTTGGGAGGTATGAGCGTTGATACGTATTAGTGTTGGGAGGTATGAGTGTTGGGAAGTATAAGTGTGGGGAAGTATTAGTGTTGGGAGGTATGAGTGTTGGGAGGTATTAGTGTTGGGAGGTATGAGTGTTGGGAGGTATGACTTTTGGGAGGTATGAGTCTTGGGAGGTAGGAATGTTAGTAGGTATTAGTGTTGGAAAGTATGAGTGTCGGGAGTTATTAGTTTTGGGAGGTATGAGTGTTGGGCGGTATCAGTGTTGGGAGGTATGAGTGTTGGGAGGTACGAGTGTTGGGAGGTATGAGTGCTGGGAAGTATGAGTGTTGGGAGGTATGAGTGTTGGGAGGTATGAGTGTTGGGAGGTATGAACGTTGGGAGGTATGAGTGTTGGGAGGTATGAGTGTTGGGAGGTATGAATGTTGGGAGGTATGAGTGTTGGGAGGTATGAATGTTGGGAGGTATGAGTATTGGGAGGTATGAATGTTGGGAGGTATGAGTGTTGGGAGGTATGAGTGTTGAGAGGTATGAATGTTGAGAGGTATGAGTGTTGGGAGGTATGAGTGTTGGGAGGTATGAATGTTGGGAGGTATGAGTGTTGGGAGGTATTATTGTTGTGAGGTATGAGTTTTGAGAGGTATGAGTGTTGGGAGGTATTAGTGTTGGGAGGTATGAATGTTGGGAGGTATGAGTGTTAGGAGGTATCAGTGTTGGGAGGTATGAATGTTGGGAGGTATGAGTGTTGGGAAGTGTGAGCGTTGGGAGGTATGAGTGTTGGGAGGTATGAGTGTTGGGAGGTATTAGTGTTGGGAGGTATGAGTGTTGGGAGGTATGAATGTTGGGAGGTATGAGTGTTGGGAAGTATGAGTGTTGGGAGGTATGAGTGTGGGGAAGTATTAGTGTTGGGAGGTATGAGTGTTGGGAGGTGTGAGTGTTGAGAGGCATGAGTGTTGGGAGGTATGAGTGTTGGGAGGTGTGAGTGTTGAGAGGTATGAGTGTTGAGAGGTATGAGTGTAGGGAGGTATTAGTGTTGGGAGGTATGAGTGTTGAGAGATATTAGTGTTGGGAGGTATGAGTGTTGGGAGGTATGAATGTTGGGAGGTATGAGTGTTGGGAAGCATGAGAGTTGGGAGGTATGAGTGTTGGGAGGTATGAATGTTGGGAGGTATGAGTGTTGGGAGGTAGGAATGTTGGGAGGTATGAGTGTTGGGAAGTATGAGTGTTGGGAGGTATGAGTGTTGGGAGGTATGAGTGTTGGGAGGTATTAGTGTTGGGAGGTATGAGTGTTGAGAGATATTAGTGTTGGGAGGTATGAGTGTTGGGAGGTATGAATGTTGGGAGGTATGAGTGTTGGGAAGTATGAGTGTTGGGAGGTATGAATGTTGGGAGGTATGAGTGTTGGGAGGTATGAGTGTTGGGAGGTATGAGTGTGGGGAAGTATTAGTGTTGGGAGGTATGAGTGTTGGGAGGTATGAGTGTGGGGAAGTATTAGTGTGGGGAGGTATGAATGTTGGGAGGTATGAATGTTGGGAGGTATGAATGTTGGGAGGTATGAGTGTTGGGAAGTATGAGTGTTGGGAGGTTTGAGTGTTGGGAGGTATGTGTGTCGGGAAATATGAATGTTGGGAGGTATGAGTGTTGGGAGGTATTAGTGTTGGGAGGTATGAGTGTTGAGAGATATTAGTGTTGGGAGGTAAGAGTGTTGGGAGGTATGAATGTTGGGAGGTATGAGTGTTGGGAGGTATGAGTGTTGCGAAGTATGAGTGTTGGGTGGTATGAGTGTTGGGAGGTAGGAATGTTGGAAGGTATGAGTGTTGGGAGGTATGAATGTTGGGAGGTATGAGTGTTGGGAAGTATGAGTGTTGGGAAGTATGAGTGTTGGGAGGTATTAGTGTTGGAAGGTAGGAATGTTGGGAGGTATGAGTGTTGGGAGGTATGAATGTTGGGAGGTATGAGTGTTGGGAAGTATGAGTGTTGGGAGGTATGAGTGTTGGGAGGTATGAGTGTCGGGAGGTATGAATGTTGGGAGGTATGAGTGTTGGGAGGTATTAGTGTTGGGAGGTATGAGTGTTGAGAGATATTAGTGTTGGGAGGTATGAGTATTGGGAGGTATGAGTGTTGGGAGGTATGAATGTTGGGAGGTATGTGCATCGGGAAATATGAATGTTGGGAGGTATGAGTGTTGGGAGGTATGTGCATTGGGAAATGGTAATGTTGGGAGGTATGAGTGTTGGGAGGTATTAGTGTTGGGAGGAATGAGTGTTGAGAGATATTAGTGTTGGGAGGTATGAGTGTTGGGAGGTATGTGTGTTGGGAGGTATGAGTGTTGGGAGGTATGAATGTTGGGAGGTATGAGTGTTAGGAGGTAGGAATGTTGGGAGGTTTGATTGATGGGAGGTATTATTGTTGTGAGGTATGAGTTTTGAGAGGTATGAGTGTTGGGAGGTATTAGTGTTGGGTGGTATGAATGTTGGGAGGTATGAGTGTTAGGAGGTATGAGTTTTGGGAGGTATGAATGTTGGGAGGTATGAGTGTTGGGAAGTGTGAGCGTTGGGAGGTATGAGTGTTGGGAGGTATGAGTGTTGGGAGGTATTAGTGTTGAGAGGTATGAGTGTTGGGAGGTATGAATGTTGGGAGGTATGAGTGTTGGGAAGTATGGTTTTGGGAGGTATGAGTGTGGGGAAGTATTAGTGTTGGGAGGTATGAGTGTTGGGAGGTGTGAGTGTTGAGAGGTATGAGTGTTGGGAGGTATGAGTGTTGGGAGGTGTGAGTGTTGAGAGGTATGAGTGTAAAGAGGTATGAGTGTTGGGAGGTATTAGTGTTGGGAGGTATGAGTGTTGAGAGATATTAATGTTGTGAGGTATGAGTGTTGGGAGGTATGAGTGTTGGGAGGTATGAATGTCGAGAGGTATGAGTGTTGGGAAGCATGAGTGTTGGGAGGTATGAGTGTTGGGAGGTATGAATGTTGGAAGGTATGAGTGTTGGGAGGTAGGAATGTTGGGAGGTATGAGTGTTGGGAAGTATGAGTGTTGGGAGGTATGAGTGTTGGGAGGTGTTAGTGTTGGGAGGTATGAGTGTTGAGAGATATTAGTGTTGGGAGGTATGAGTGTTGGGAGGTTTGAATGTTGGGAGGTATGAGTGTTGGGAAGTATGAGTGTTGGGAGGTATGAATGTTGGGAGGCATGAGTGTTGGGAGGTATGAGTGTTGGGAGGTATGATTGTGGGGAAGTATTAGTGTTGGGAGGTATGAGTGTTGGGAGGTATGAGTGTTGGGAGGTATGAGTGTGGGGAAGTATTAGTGTTGGGAGGTATGAGTGTTGGGAGGTATGAGTGTTGGGAGGTATGAATGTTGGGAGGTATGAGTGTTGGGAAGTATGAATGTTGGGAGGTTTGAGTGTTGGGAGGTATGTGTGTCGGGAAATATGAATGTTGGGAGGTATGAGTGTTGGGATGTATTAGTGTTGGGAGGTATGAGTGTTGAGAGATATTAGTGTTGGGAGGTATGAGTGTTGGGAGGTATGAATGTTGGGAGGTATGAGTGTTGGGTGGTATGAGTGTTGGGAGGTATGAATGTTGGGAGGTATGAGTGTTGGGAAGTATGAGTGTTGGGAGGTATTAGTGTTGGAAGGTAGGAATGTTGGGAGGTATGAGTGTTGGGAGGTATGAGTGTTGGGAAGTATGAGTGTTGGGAGGTATGAGTGTTGGGAGGTATGAGTGTCGGGAGGTATGAATGTTGGGAGGTATGAGTGTTGGGAGGTATTAGTGTTGGGAGGTATGAGTGTTGAGAGATATTAGTGTTGGGAGGTATCAGTGTTGGGAAGTATGATTGTTGGGAGGTATGAATGTTGGGAGGTATGTGCATCGGGAAATATGAATGTTGGGAGGTATGAGTGTTGGGAGGTATGTGCATCGGGAAATATGAATGTTGGGAGATATGAGTGTTGGGAGGTATTAGTGTTGGGATATATGAGTGTTGAGAGATATTAGTGTTGGGAGGTATGTGTGTTGGGAGGTATGTGTGTTGGGAGGTATGAGTGTTGGGAGGTATGAATGTTGGGAGTTGTGAGTGTTGGGAGGTAGGAATGTTGGGAGGTATGAGTGTTGGGAAGTATGAGTGTTGGGAGGTATGAGTGTTGGGAGGTATGAGTGTTGGGAGGTGTGAGTGTTGGGAGGTATGAATGTTGGGAAGTATGAGTGTTGGGAGGTATGAGTGTGGGGAAGTATTAATGTTGGGAGGTATTAGTGTTGGGAGGTATGAGTGTTGGGAGGTATGAGTGTTGGGAGGTATGAATGTTGGGAGGTATGAGTGTTGAGAAGTATGAGTGTTGGGAGGTATGAATGTTGGGAGGTATGAGTGTGGGGAAGTATGAGTGTTGGGAGGTATGAGTGATGGGAGGTATGAGTGTTGGGAGGTATGAATGTTGGGAGGTATGAATTTTGGGAAGTATGAGTGTTGGAAGGTATGAGTGTTGGGAGGCAAGAGTGTTGGGAGTTATCAGTGTGGGGAAGTATTAGTGTTGGGAGGTATTAGTGTTGGGAGGTATTAGTGTTGGGAGGTATGAATGTTGGGAAGTATGAGTGTTGGGAAGTATGAGTGTTGGGAGGTATGAATGTTGGGAGGTATGAATGTTGGGAGGTATGAGTGTGGGGAAGTTTGAGTGTTGGGAGGTATGAGTGTTGGGAGGTATGAGTGTTGGGAGGTATGAGTGTTGGGAAGTATGAGTGTTGGAAGGTATGAATGTTGGGAGGTATGAGTGTTGGGAGGTATGACTGTTGGGAGGTATGAGTGTTGGGAGGTATGAGTGTCGGCAGGTATGAATGTGGGAAAGTATTAGTGTTGGGAGGTATTAGTGTTGGGAGGTATTAGTGTTGGGAGGTATGAGTGTTGGGAGGTATGACTGTTGGGAGGTATGAGTGTTGGGAGGAATGAGTGTTGGGAGGTATGAGTGTTGGGAGGTATGAGTGTTGGGAGGTATGACTGTTGGGAGGTATGAGTGTTGGGAGTTATGAGTGTTGGGAGGTATTAGTGTTGCGAGGTATGAGTGTTGGGAGGTATGAGTGTTGGGAAATATAAGTGTGGGGAAGTATTAGTGTTGGGAGGTATGAGTGTTGGGAAGTATTAGTGTTGGGAGGTATGAGTGTTGGGAGGTATGACTGTTGGGAGGTATGAGTGTTGGGAGGTATGACTGTTGGGAGGTATGAGTGTTGGGAGGTATGAGTGTTCGGAGGAATGAGTGTTGGGAGGTATGACTGTTGGGAGGTATGAGTATTGGGAGTAATGAGTGTTGGGAGGTATGAGTGTTGGGAGGTATTATCGTTGGGAAGTATAAGTGTGGGGAAGTATTAGTGTTGGGAGGTATGAGTGCTGGGAGGTATTAGTGTTGGGAGGTATGAGTGTTGATACGTATTAGTGTTGGGAGGTATGAGTGTTGGGAAGTATTAGTGTGGGGAAGTATTAGTGTTGGGAGGTATGAGTGTTGGGAGGTATTAGTGTTGGGAGGTATGAGTGTTGGGAGGTATTAGTGTTGGGAGGTATGAGTGTTAGGAGGTATTAATGTTGGGAGGTATGAGTGTTGGGAGGTATGACTGTTGGGAGGTATGAGTGTTGGGAGGTATGAGTGTCGGGAGGTATGAGTGTTGGGAGGAATGAGTGTTGGGAGGTATGAGTGTTGGGAGGTATTAGTGTTGGGAGGTATGAGTGTTGGGAGGTATTAAAGTTGGGAGGTATGAGTGTTGGGAGGTATTAGTGTTGGGAGGTATGAGTGTTGGGAGGTATGAGTGTTGGGAGGTATGAGTGTTGGGAGGTATGACTGTTGGGAGGTATGAGTGTTGGGAGGTATTAGTGTTGGGAGGTATGAGTGTTGGGAGGTATTCGTGTTGGGAGGTATGAGTGTTGGGAGGTATTAGTGTTGGGAGGTATGAGTGTTGGGAGGAATGAGTGTTGGGAGGTATGAGTGTTGGGAGGTATGAGTGTTGGGAGGTATTAGTGTTGGGAGGTATGAGTGTTGGGAGGTATTAATGTTGGGAGGTATGAGTGTTGGGAGGTATTAGTGTTGGGAGGTATGAGTGTTGGGAGGTATGACTGTTGGGAGGTATGAGTGTTGGGAGGAATGAGTGTTGGGAGGTATGAGTGTTGGAAGGTATTAGTGTTGGGAGGTATGAGTGTTGGGAGGTATTAATGTTGGGAGGTATGAGTGTTGGGAGGTATGAGTGTTGGAAGGTATGAGTGTTGGGAGGTATTAGTGTTGGGAGGTATGAGTGTTGGGAGGTATGACTGTTGGGAGGTATGAGTGTTGGGAGGTATTAGTGTTGGGAGGTATGAGTGTTGGGAGGTATTAGTGTTGGGAGGTATGAGTGTTGGGAGGTATTAGTGTTGGGAGGTATGAGTGTTGGGAGGAATGAGTGTTGGGAGGTATGAGTGTTGGGAGGTATTAGTGTTGGGAGGTATGAGTGTTGGGAGGTATTAATGTTGGGAGGTATGAGTGTTGGGAGGTATGACTGTTGGAAGGTATGAGTGTTGGGAGGAATGAGTGTTGGGAGGTCTGAGTGTTGGGAGGTATGAGCGTGCATATATGACTGATTCTGCACTCATCCTCAGTTAGAGCAGGTCCCTGAGAGTTTCCATTACACTGGATGTCATGCGATAGAATTATAACACAATAAACGTCTAACTGGACAAATGCGGCATCTTCTGGCACCATCGTTTTTCGGAGATGATTAACAGGAAACATAGGGCTTGTGTCAGTGAGGATGATGAGGGTTCTTTTAATGAGGGCAGTAATGGGGCAGAGGTCAGATGTCCACCACACAGAAGAGTCCCCCCACAAGATAAGAGAGATGTTGAAATAAGAGAGGACCTGCAGCGTCTGAATGCTCCTCACCACTACGATAACGTCCAAAAGGCATCAGAAGAAAGATCATACTCATGGGAAACTATAACTCTCATTCTTCTGACAGTTACACGTTTATAGGCCACTATGAGAGTTGTAGTTTTGTAATTGCTGAAGAGCTACAGGTTGGAGACCCCGTCCGCACATAGTGTTAGCTCTGGGGCCGCATTGAATCTTTTCCCTTTTCTTTCTTCTTTCCTCTAGTTCCAGTGTCAGACCCCATGCTGGTGTTCGGGTGTCTCCACAATGGCGGCCTGGAGATCTCCTGCTCAGTGGGAAATGGATCTGATCTCATGTTCTCTCTGTCTGAGAATGGAAAATATTTGCTGGTAAATCACACAAATGAAGAGAAAAGCGTTAATGTCACAACGTCGTCACCTGGACCTTGGGATGTCCACTGTTCTGTGGGAAACCATCTGATGTGGAAGAAAACCAACGTGACATCCCCGGCCTGTCCAGGTGAGTGGTGCCATCCCCGGCCTGTCCAGGTGAGTGGTGTCATCCCCGGCCTGTGCAGGTGAGCGGTGCCATCCCCGGCCTGTCCAGGTGAGTGGTGCCATCCCCGGCCTGTCCAGGTGAGTGGTGTCATCCCCGGCCTGTCCAGGTGAGTGGTGACATCCCCGGCCTGTCCAGGTGAGTGGTGCCATCCCCGGCCTGTCCAGGTGAGTGGTGTCATCCCCGTCCTGTCCAGGTGAGTGGTGACATCCCCGGCCTGTCCAGGTGAGTGGTGACATTCCCGGCCTGTCCAGGTGAGTGGTGCCATCCCCGGCCTGTGCAGGTGAGCGGTGCCATCCCCGGCCTCTCCAGGTGAGTGGTACCAACCCCGGCCTGTGCAGGTGAGTGGTGTCATCCCCAGCCTGTGCAGGTGAGTGGTGCCATCCCCGGCCTGTCCAGGTGAGTGGTGTCATCCCCAGCCTGTCCAGGTGAGTGGTGTCATCCCCGGCCTGTACAGGTGAGTGGTGTCATCCCCGGCCTGTCCAGGTGAGTGGTGTCATCCCCGGCCTGTACAGGTGAGTGGTGCCATCCCCAGCCTGTACAGGTGAGTGGTGCCATCCCCAGCCTGTCCAGGTGAGTGGTGTCATCCCCGGCCTGTCCAGGGGAGTGGTGCCATCCCCGGCCTGTCCAGGTGAGTGGTTAGAACTAGGCCTGAACAGGTGAGCGGTGCCATCCCCGGCCTGTGCAGGTGAGTGGTGCTATCCCCGGCCTGTCTAGATGAGTGGTGCCATCCCCAACCTGTACAGGGGAGTGGTGCCATCCCTGGCCTGTGCAGGTGAGCGGTGCCATCCCCGGCCTGTACAGGTGAGTGGTGCCATCCCCGGCCTGTACAGGTGAGCGGTGCCATCCCTGGCCTGTACAGGTGAGTGGTGCCATCCCCAGCCTGTACAGGTGAGTGGTGCCATTCCCGGCCTGTACAGGTGAGTGGTGCCATCCCCGGCCTATACAGGAGAGTGGTGCCATCCCTGGCCTGTACAGGTGAGTGGTGCCATCCCCAGCTTGTACAGGTGAGTGGTGCCATCCCCGGCCTGTACAGGCGAGTGGTGCCATCCCCAGCCTGTACGGGTGAGTGATGCCAACCCCGGCCTGTACAGGTGAGTGGTGCCATCCCTGGCCTGTACAGGTGAGTGATGCCATCCCCGGCCTGTACAGGTGAGTGGTGCCATCCCCGGCCTGTACAGGTGAGTGATGCCATCACCGGCCTGTACATGTGAGTGGTGCCATCCCCAGCCTGTCCAGGTGAGTGGTGTCATCCCCGGCCTGTCCAGGGGAGTGGTGCCATCCCCGGCCTGTCCAGGTGAGTGGTTAGAACCAGGCTTGAACAGGTGAGCGGTGCCATCCCCGGCCTGTGCAGGTGAGTGGTGCTATCCCCGGCCTGTCTAGGTGAGTGGTGCCATCCCCAACCTGTACAGGGGAGTGGTGCCATCCCTGGCCTGTGCAGGTGAGCGGTGCCATCCCCGGCCTGTACAGGTGAGTGGTGCCATCCCCGGCCTGTACAGGTGAGCGGTGCCATGCCTGGCCTGTACAGGTGAGTGGTGCCATCCCCAGCCTGTACAGGTGAGTGGTGCCATTCCCGGCCTGTACAGGTGAGTGGTGCCATCCCCGGCCTGTACAGGAGAGTGGTGCCATTCCCGGCCTGTGCAGGTGAGTGGTGCCATTCCCGGCCTGTACAGGTGAGTGGTGCCATTCCCGGCCTGTGCAGGTGAGTGGTGCCATCCCTGGCCTGTACAGGTGAGTGGTGCCATCCCCAGCTTGTACAGGTGAGTGGTGCCATCCCTGGCCTGTACAGGTGAGTGGTGCCATCCCCAGCCTGTACGGGTGAGTGATGCCAACCCCGGCCTGTACAGGTGAGTGGTGCCATCCCCGGCCTGTACAGGTGAGTGGTGCCATCCCCGGCCTGTACAGGTGAGTGATGCCAACCCCGGCCTGTACAGGTGAGTGATGCCATCCCCGGCCTGTACAGGTGAGTGGTGCCATCCCCGGCCTGTACAGGTGAGTGATGCCATCCCCGGCCTGTACAGGTGAGTGATGCCATCCCCGGCCAGTATAGGTGAGTGATGACATCCTAGCCTTCTCTCTGGTGTCAGGTCTTCTTCTCTCTGGTATCAGGATTTCTTCTCTCTGGTGTCAGGGTTTCTTCTCTCTGGTGTCAGGGTTTCTTCTCTCTGGTATCAGGGTTTCTTCTCTCTGGTGTCAGGATTTCTTCTCTCTGGTGTCAGGGTTTCTTCTCTCTGGTGTCAGGGTTTCTTCTCTCTGGTATCAGGGTTTCTTCTCTCTGGTGTCAGGGTTTCTTCTCTCTGGTGTCAGGGTTTCTTCTCTCTGGTGTCAGGGTTTCTTCTCTCTGGTGTCAGGGTTTCTTCTCTCTGGTGTCAGGGTTTCTTCTCTCTGGTATCAGGGTTTCTTCTCTCTGGTATCAGGGTTTCTTCTCTCTCGTATCAGGGTTTCTTCTCTCTGGTGTCAGGGTTTCTTCTCTCTGGTGTCAGGGTTTCTTCTCTCTGGTGTCAGGGTTTCTTCTCTCTGGTATCAGGGTTTCTTCTCTCTGGTATCAGGGTTTCTTCTCTCTGGTATCAGGGTTTCTTCTCTCTGGTATCAGGGTTTCTTCACTCTGGTATCAGGGTTTCTTCTCTCTGGTGTCAGGGTTTCTTCTCTCTGGTGTCAGGGTTTCTTCTCTCTGGTGTCAGGGTTTCTCTTCTCTTCAGTAATAAGGCTTCTGTTCTCTTCAGTGTCAGGTCTTCTTTTGTCTCCAGTTTCAGGACTTCTTTTGTCTCCAGTTTCAGGACTTCTTTTGTCTCCAGTGTCAGTGCTTCTCCTTTTTGGTGTCAGATCTCCTCTTCAGTTTTATGGCTGTTCCTTTCTGGTGTCACAGCTTTTCTCTGGTGTCATGGCTTCTCATCTCCAGTGTTGGGGCTTCCCCTCTTTGGTGTTGGGGCTTCCCCTCTTTGGTGTTGGGGCTTCCCCTCTTTGATGTTGGGGCTTCCTCTCTTTGGTCTTGGACTTCCTCTCTTACTTGGGTGTGACAACACAGCATTTCTTCTTAATTATGCCAGACATATATTCCGTAGGCCAGAGCAATATACCTTTATTTTTATGTTGACTTTTGAATTTGTGATCTTCTTTGGTTGGTCAACACAGACTATAGTTCATATAAACCTGAATGTTGATCACTTGGGTTGATATTTGGTAGTTGATGAATGGCTCAGGGTCGTTGAATAATGGATGTTTGCTAGATAATTTAATTACCATTGTAGGGTGTTTGCAGTCAGCATTGGGGGATGAGCTGTGGATACTTGAGCATTGTAAAATAATATCATGGTCCCTGACCCTTGACCTGTGGATATGCGCTTGAAAGAATAATTGTGAACTATAAAAAGGGGGTCTCTGCATCTGTTCTGTGAGACTTTACAAAAAGACAGCCAAGAGAGACTATTCAGAACATCAACCAGGACACATGGCTCCATGAAGAGGAATACAAATGCAGGTCGGGACAATCGGGTCACCTGGCCACATATCTCACTGTTCTATTCCTGGCGGGCCAGTGGAGGGGCGAGACTCTGTAACTTGCACCATCTTGTGTATTTGCTGGGACTGTTCAATATGTTATTGTCTGTTTGGTGGTTCAATAAAGTATTGTCACTCTGTTTTACCCTCACCCTGTGTTGTCTGATTAGCTTGATGCCCACGGAAGACCCTGGGTCTTCACAATGGGGCTTCCCCTCTTTGCTGTTAGGGCTTCCACGCTTTGGTGTTGGGACTATTCACCTTTTCTGTGGAACCTTCTACTCTCCATTCTCAGGACTTCTCCTCCCTGGTGCTAATATTTCTCCCCTTTGGCGTCAGTTCTTGTCCTTTTTGGTGTTGGGGCTTCTCCTCCTTGGTGTTGGGTCTTTTCCTCTCTTGTGTTAGATATACTTCTCTTTGGTGTCGGAGATTCTCCTCTTTGGTGTTGGTTCTTCTCCTTTTTGTGTCAGGGCTTTTCCAATCTGCTGATAGATTTTCTTCTTTCTCCTCTTTGGTGTTGGAGCTTTTTCACTCTTTTGTCAAGGATGTTCCTCTCTGGATTGAGGACTTCTACTCTCCACTGTCAGAACTTCACTTCTCCAGTCTCAGGACTTCTCTCTGCTTTCAGGGCTTCTCCACTCCATTATCAGGGCTTCTCCTATGTGTTTGTCAAGACTTTGCCTTTCCCTCATGTTGAGGCTTCTCCTCCCTGGTGTTGAGGCATCTGGTCTCTTTTTCAGAGTTTCTCCTGTCTGGTATCATGGATCAGAGCTGTGATTGTTTCCAGGTCTCATCTCAGATAGAGAACTGGTAGTGGTGGGAGACATTCTGGAGAAATCTGAGGACTTTGGTAGCTGCTTTTGTGTCATCAGTCTTTTACTTTGGGTTTTGAGATATAAAATTGCAGTCCTGCTCTGGATTATCAGGATTTCAGATGCTGGATTAACATTTCCTGGGATTTATCCTGCACATATATGTTTAGTTTTTCCTGCTTACATAGAGCAACAATGATTTTAATTTTCCTATGCAACTCTTGGGTCTTTTTACACTTTACAGGTTATAATTTGTGGAGGTTTAGTACTTGGGGTGTAGTATTTCCCTACACGAGTGGTCTCCAAGACACCGCTCTCCAGCTGTTTGGAAACTACATGTCCCAGCATTCCTTTTCCCTGACAGTCATAGACACAGTGTCAGCTCTGAGGTCCTCATTGAGTATTTTACCCCCTCACATACATTTCTCTTTTTATCTCTTAGTTCCACCATCAGACCCCATCCTGGAGGTCTCATGTCATAATGGCAGCCCATGGATTAGTTGCTCTGCGGAGAAGGGATCGGATCTCAACTTCACTCTTTCAGTGAATGGAACATCATTGTGGGAAAATGTCACAAGTGAACCGAGAAGGGTTAATGGCACATCATCATTATCTGGACCCTGGAATGTTTATTGTTCTGTGGAAAACAGTCTCAAGAAAAGAAATACAAGCAGCACCTACATGGCCTGTCCTGGTGAGTGGAGACCTGTCTTGGTGAATACTCACCTACCCTGGTAAGTGCACACCTGTGTAGGTGATTGGTGACCTGTCCTGGTATGTAGTCACCTTTCCGGATGGGTAGTGACCTGTCCTGGTGAGTGGTGACCTGTCCTGGTGGGTGGTGACCTTCCCTGGTGGGTGGTGACCTGTACTGGTGAGTGGTGACCTGTCCTGGTAAGTGGTAATCTGTCTTGGTGAGTGGTGACCTCTCCTGATTACCTTTCCTGTTGAGTAATGGACTTTCATAGTGACTGGTGACCTGTTGTGGTGACTGATGACCTGCTGTGGTTACAGGTGACCTGTCCTGGTATGTGGTCACCTTCCCGGGTGAGTAGTGACTTGTCCTGGTGAGTGGTCACCTGTCTAGGTGAGAGAGGACCTACCCTGATAAGTGCTCACCAATCTTGATTAATGGTGATCTGTTCTGGTAAACTTCCCTGGTGACCTGTCGTAGTGAGTGATCACTTGTCCTGTTGAGTGGTGACCTGTCCTGGTAAGTGTTGACCTGTCCTGGTGAGTGGTGACCTGTCCTGGTGAGTGGTGACCTGTCCTTGTGTGTGGTGAACTGTCCTGGAGAGTGGCGACCTGTCCTGGAGAGTGGCAGGCTGTCCTTGAGAGTGGCGGTGACATATCCTGGTGGGTGGTGACCTGTATTGGTGAATGGTGCCCTTTCCTGGTGAATGGTGACCTTCTATGGTAAGTGATGACCTTCCCTGATGAATGATGGCTTGTCCTGGTGAGTGATGACCTGTCCTGGTGGGTGGTAATCTGTCTTGGTGAGTGGTGACCTCTCCTGATTACCTTTTGTGGTGAGTAATGGACTTTCATAGTGACTGGTGACCTGTTGTGGTGACTGATGACCTGCTGTGGTGACAGGTGACCTGTCCTGGTATGTGGTCACCTTCCCGGGTGAGTAGTGACTTGTCCTGGTGAGTGATGACCTGTCCTTGTGGGTGGTGACCTTGTCTGGTGAGTGGTGTCATTACCTGGTGAGTGGTGACATCACAGCTACACT
The DNA here is from genome assembly GCF_046119375.1 of Phyllobates terribilis. Classification (NCBI taxonomy): domain Eukaryota; kingdom Metazoa; phylum Chordata; class Amphibia; order Anura; family Dendrobatidae; genus Phyllobates; species Phyllobates terribilis. Next base: position 979,275,762 of record NW_027362762.1, on the reverse strand, counting down.
CAGATTCTACATCATAGAACAGATGTGTCACAGATGTTACAGAAGACACTCACAGGGGTAACTAGTGAGGTTTGTCTCCCAGGAGCTGAGGGATCAGGCATTGAGGTCATATAAATATAGTAGATACTAGAATAAATTATATCATGGGATAAGGCGTTCAGGTCACCAACTTACAATGCTGTGTGTCAAGCATTTCATATAGGTGAAGGTCCAACCATAGAAGACCCTGCTCTGACCCCCTGACCTGGGGTCTTGTCCATATTCTGGTTTTGACTCTCACTTTATTGGAGAGTGAATCGGGATGTGGAGATGAAGAAGTGTCCTCTGGTTGAACCTCCACCCATCAATAACATACACATCTTAGACATTACTTTGGTAGAACCATGGCCTGTCTACTTGCTCATAGTCACCAATGGCTACACGTACACATTTACTGGCTTATAAATGGCATGCCTGGTGTGTATCGAGCCAGTAATATTACTTGTGGTGCCTCATGGTTACTAATACTGTCCCCGGTGTCTAATGGGTTAGTAATAATATAACTGGAGGGCTAGTGGCTGTATAATATCCGGTGATTAGTAATATCCCTGGTGTCTAATGGGTAATAATAATATCCTTGATAAGTGTCTACTGTTCAGTTATGTCTGTGTTGTCCAGCGGGTTAGTAATAATATCCCTGGAATGTAGTGGTTAGTAATGTCTCTGGCGCAGGTGAATGCACAACTTCACCATCTTTCTTTCTTCTAGTCTCTTTCCCTCTTTCTTTATATGAACATGATTACCCCATTATTACAAACTTCTTGTTATGTTCTGCTACCAAAGCTAAGGAAAGAGAGGAGATCTGTCCCTACTATGAGACTCAGCTGAATCCCTACGATGTAACAGGGAACCTGATCCTGCAATCAGACCTGCTAAAGTCCTAATCTAGTCTGTACGAAGACCTATAGATGTGGGGAGGGAATCCCTACAAGTACTAAGGACTGGGAGGAATATGGGACACCTCCTAACAGAAATAGTAGCAGACAGACGAACAAACAAAATAGATAGAACCTAGAGGTCCGTAGACCAAGCAAACTAACAGAGTTAGATACAGAGCACAGGCTAGCTAGAAAGTAGATATACAATGAAGTCCAGCAAAGCCAGAAGGGCGGAGCAGGACTAAATAGGCCAACAAGGTCATGTGACCAGCAAAGGAAAAAAAACCTAACAGCAAGGTTCTAACAGTACCCCCCCTTCTAAGAGGATCCTCCGGATCCCCTAGGACCAGGCTTATCAGGAAATCTCCTGTGAAACGCTCTGATAAGTCTGGACGCGGAAACATCATCTGACCTCACCCAAGAGTTATCCTCGGGTCCGAAACCTTTCCAGGCCACAAGATACTGCAAACTACCTCTATACCGTCTAGAGTCAAGGATGCGAGAAATTTCATATTCCCCGTCCTCCACCACCGGAGGAACAGAGGCAGAGGCGTCACCATCCGACACAACAGCTTTTTTTAACAGAGAGACATGAAAGACCGGATTAATTCTCCAGGAGGTAGGAACCTCCAACCTAACAGCAGATTGGTTGACAACCTGAAGCACCTTAAAGGGCCCTACAAACTTGGGACCCAATTTCTTAGAAGGAATCCTCAACCGCAGATTCCTAGAGGACAACCAAACCATGTCACCAACAGCGAACAAAACCTCCTGTCGTTTCCTATCAAAGTAGTCTTTAGATTTTCTGTTGGCCTCCTGAAGATTACCACGCACATCCGTCCAAACTCTTTCCAAATCACCGGAAAAATTCTCCTCCTCAGGCACGGCAGATCCCAACTTGGAGAACGACCCAAACGACGGATGTCTCCCAGAACAACAAAAAAAAGGCGAACAACCAGCAGAAGAAGATGTATGATTGTTCAGAGCAAATTCGGCAAGTGGCAGAAACTCAGACCACCCCTCTTGATTGTCTGCCACAAAACAACGCAAGAACTGCTCAACATCCTGGTTTTTCCTTTCTGTCTGGCCATTAGATTCAGGATGATATCCGGACGAAAACGACAAATGACTTCCCAACCTGTCACAAAAGGCACGCCAAAAACGAGCCACGAACTGAGGACCCCTATCAGAAACAATGTCAGTAGGAACGCCATGAAGTCTGACAATTTCCTTGACAAAGGCCTTAGCGAGAGTTTTAGCGCAGGGCAGTTTGACGAAGGGAACCAAGTGACACATCTTGCTAAAACGGTCCACGACCACCCAGATGACAGTAAAACCCTCAGAGGGGGGAAGGTCAGTTATAAAGTCCATAGCCAAATGTGTCCAAGGAGCACTGGGGACCTCCAAAGGACAAAGCAACCCCGCAGCAGGAGTATGTGAGGACTTAGATCTAGCACATATAGTACATTGGCGCACCCACTTAATGACTTCCTTCTGCCATCCAGGCCACCAAAAACTGCGACCCACCAGTCTCTTGGTCTCAGAGATTCCGGGATGACCTGCCAACCGAGATTCGTGACACTCAACAAACAAATCTCTCCTAAAGGTCTCAGGCACAAACAACCTCCCATGAGGAGTGTTAGATGGGGCATTCTCCTGAGCTTTAAGAATCTCATCTTCCAAAACGGAGTCTAAAGCAGCTATCACAACACCTTCTTGTAAAATGTTTTCCTCTTTCTCAGCACCGACTATGGGAGAAAAACTGCGAGACAAGGCATCCGCCTTAACATTCTTAGTACCAGGGATGTAAGTAACGGAGAAATTAAACCGCGAGAAAAACAGTGCCCACCTAGCCTGACGGGCATTCAGGCGCTTGGCAGCATCAAGATATATCAGATTTTTATGATCCGTAAGAACCTGAACGGGAAATTCCGCACCTTCCAAGAAGTGGCGCCAGTGTTCAAATGCGAGTTTAATAGCCAATAATTCCCGATTACCAATATCGTAATTCAGTTCAGTCTCCGAAAATTTTTTTGAAAAAAAGGCACAGGGATGTAATCCATCCCCGTTATCCTGAGACAATACTGCGCCAACCCCCACAGAGGAAGCATCAACCTCAACCAAAAACGGCCTAGTAACATCAGGCTGCATAAGGATGGGAGCAGAGGTGAACCTCTCCTTGAGATACACAAAAGCTTCAATGGCCTCAGAAGACCACTGAACCGCATCAGCACCTTTCCTGGTGAGATCAGTCAGAGGTTTGACAATACTAGAAAAATTTTTTATGAACTTTCTATAGTAATTGGCGAAACCCAAAAACCTCTGTATCGATTTCAAACCAATAGGCCTAGGCCATTCCTGCACAGCCTGAACCTTAACCGGATCCATCTCAAAACCTTTGCTGGAGATAATGTAGCCCAAAAAACTAATTCTCTGTACAGCGAACTCACATTTCTCCAGCTTAGCAAAAAGCGAATTGTCCATTAATAACTGTAATACCTCACGCACGCTCCGCCAATGAGACTCCAGATCTGGCGAATAAATCAAAATGTCATCCAAATACACAACCACATTTTTACCGATCAAAGGTCTAAGGATGTCATTAATCAGATTCTGAAAAAATGCAGGAGCATTAGTAAGACCAAAAGGCATAACCAGATTCTCAAAATGACCCACAGGAGTGTTAAAAGCAGTCTTCCATTCATCACCCTCCTTCATGCGCAACAGATTGTATGCCCCCTTAAGGTCAATTTTAGAGAACCACTTGGCCCCCAATAACTGGTTAAACAGATCAGGAATCAATGGCAGTGGGTAAGGATTGCGTACCGTAATTTTGTTAATCTCACGAAAATCCAGACAAGGACGTAAACCGCCGTCCTTTTTTTTTACAAAAAAAAATCCAACCGCCACAGGAGACTTAGAGGGCCTAATGTGACCGGCGGCCAAGCTTGTCTGTATGTATTCCTCCAAAGCCTTCCTCTCAGGAATAGTAAGGTTAAATAAACGACTCTTAGGAAGAGTCGCTCCAGGGACAAATTCAATAGAACAATCATAGTCTCTATGGGGAGGCAAAACCTGCGATTCTTTCTCAGAAAAAACTCTCCAAAAATCCTGAATAGGAACAGGCAATTCTCCCCTATCCACAGCTGCAATACGCCCGTTACAACACTTGTCATAACATTTATGGCTCCAGGATTTAATTTCACTGGTAGACCAATCCAGTACAGGATTGTGAAATTTTAACCAGGGCAAACCCAATATTACTGGAGAAGGCAAGTTATTCAACACTACCAAATCCAATTTCTCATGGTGAACACCATTAATAGTGAGAGGAAATTCACTGACCTTGAGAGTAATATTCTTCAAAGGGGAGCCATCCACAGAAACCACAGCAATGGGGGATGACAAAGGTTCAGGTTTTAAATTGAGTTTTTCCACGAATCCCCCATCAATTACATTCAGTGTAGACCCGCAATCAACAAACACCCGAAATTCCATTAATTTTTCCTGAGCAATCGTGGAAGCAGCTAAAAATACACCCTTGGAATTTAAACAGGCAATACGGGCGTGACTGACCATTTTTTTTTCTTTCTTCATACGAAGCTCACAGCCTTTAATCAAATGACCAGATTTTCCGCAATAGAAACACAAGCCTTGCGAAAAACGACGGTCTTTTTCTTGAGAGCGAGGTGCCACCGATCCAATCTCCATCGGTTCACCACTGTTAGTACACACATTCTCATAACCAGAAACTGACATAGCAGAGGATTTGCTCTCATTAACCCTAGCACGCAGTCTTCTATCCACCCGTATAGCTAATTGCATAGCCTGTTGCAAATCTTCAGGTGTAGGATAAGCAATTAGCAGGTCTTTAACCCTTTCACTGAGCCCAGCAAGAAATAGACTTTTCAGAGCAGAATCGTTCCACCCTGTTTGAGTGGACCAACGCCGAAAATGTGTACAATATTTTTCGACATTACCTGATCCTTGTTTTAGACGTCTCAACTCAGTCTCAGCTGATGCGACACGGTCAGGATCATCATATAATAGTCCCAAAGCAGAAAAAAAACTATCCACTGATCTGAAGCATGAATCACTAGGTTGCAAAGAAAAGGCCCACTCCTGAGGCTCTTTGCGCAAAAGTGACATTATGAACCCTACGCGCTGGGATTCATCCCCAGAGGACTTAGGTCTCAAACGAAAATACAATAAGCAAGCATTTTTAAATGAAAAAAATTCTCGGTGTTCACCAAAAAACAAATCCGGCAAACATACCTTAGGCTCCAAGAAATGTGCTCCAGGACAGTTACTCACGTGCTGACGGAGCTCGGCCACCTCCAGAGAGAGTCCCTGCAGGCGATGAGCCAAATCCTGAACCGACACCATGATGGAACAGAAAAATCTTTCCTTAGAGAATTTGCAGGCTGGACTTACTGTTATGTTCTGCTACCAGAGCTAAGGAAAGAGAGGAGATCTGTCCCTACGATAGAACTCAGCTGAATCCCTACGATGTAACAGGGAACCTGATCCTGCGATCAGACCTGCTAAAGTCCTAATCTAGTCTGTACGGAGACCTATAGATGTGGGGAAGGAATCCCTACAAGTACTAAGGACTGGGAGGAAAATGGGACACCTCCTAACAGAAATAGTAGCAGACAGACGAACAAACAAAATAGATAGAACATAGAGGTCCGTAGACCAAGCAAACTAACAGAGTTAGATACAGAGCACAGGCTAGCTAGAAAGTAGATATACAATGAAGTCCAGCAAAGCCAGAAGGGCGGAGCAGGACTAAATAGGCCAACAAGGTCATGTGACCAGCAAAGGAAAAAAAACCTAACAGCAAGGTTCTAACACTTCTCTTCACCCATCCTGCTCGGATTACTATCTTTGGGACTTTTTGGACTCTTCCCTTCTCTCCCTATTTCCAATTATTCACTCTCTTATGTCACCTTCATTTAAAAAAAACCTTCAGAATCTATAAAGGAATCTCAAAACCTCCTTATACTAATCGTCTTCTCCTCACTAAACTCTTCTCTCTCTGATCCATCCTGAATGCAGCAGCCAGGTTCATATTTCTGTCCAGTCACGACACCGGTGCCTCCACCCTGGGCCAGTCATCGCTGTGCCAATAACTTCACTACCTAGACTCTGTGCCAGTTACTGCACTGACTCTACACTGTGCCAGTCACTGCACTGCCTCTACACTGTGCCAGTTACTGCACTGCCTCTACACTGTGCCAGTTACTGCACTGCCTCTACACTGTGCCAGTCACTGCACTGCCTCTACACTGTGCCAGTCACTGCACTGCCTCTACACTGTGCCAGTCACTGCACTGCCTCTACACTGTGCCAGTTACGGCACTGCCTCTACACTGTGCCAGTCACTGCACTGCCTCTACACTGTGCCAGTTACTGCACTGCCGCTACACTGTGCCAGTTACTGCACTGCCTCTACACTGTGCCAGTTACTGCACTGCCTTCACACTGTCCCAGTCACTGCACTGCCTCTACACTGTGCCAGTTACTGCACTGCCTCTACCCTGTGCCAGTCACTGCACTGCCCCTACACTGTACCAGTTACTGCACTGCCTCTACACTGTGCCAGTTACTGCACTGCCGCTACACTGTGCCAGTTAATGCACTGCCTCTACACTGTGCCAGTCACTACACTGCCTATACACTGTGCCAGTTACTGCACTGCCTCCACCCTGGGCCAGGCATCGCTGTGCCAATAACTTCACTACCTATACTCTGTGCCAGTCACTACACTGCCTCTACACTGTGCCAGTTACTGCACTGCCTCTACACTGTGCCAGTCACTACACTGCCTCTACACTGTGCCAGTCGCTGCACTGCCTCTACACTGCGCCAGTCACTGCACTGCCTCTACACTGTGCCAGTTACTGCACTGCCTCTACACTGTGCCAGTCACTGCACTGACTCTACACTGTGCCAGTCACTGCACTGCCTCTACACTGTGCCAGTCACTACACTGCCTCTACACTGTGCCAGTTACTGCACTGCCTCTACACTGTGCCAGTCACTGCACTGACTCTACACTGTGCCAGTCACTGCAGTGCCTCTACACTGTGCCAGTCACTACACTGCCTCTACACTGTGCCAGTCACTGCACTGACTCTACACTGTGCCAGTCACTGCACTGACTCTACACTGTGCCAGTCACTGCACTGACTCTACACTGTGCCAGTTACTGCACTGCCTCTACACTCTGCCAGTTACTGCACTGCCTCTACACTGTGCCAGTTACTGCACTGCCTCTACGCTGTGCCAGTCACTGCACTGCCTCTACACTGTGCCAGTCACTGCACTGCCTCTACACTGTGCCAGTTACTGCACTGCCTCTACACTGTGCCAGTCACTGCACTGCCTCTACACTGTGCCAGTTACTGCACTGCCTCTACACTGTGCCAGTTACTGCACTGCCTCTACACTGTGCCAGTTACTGCACTGCCTTCACACTGTGCCAGTTACTGCACTGCCTCTACACTGTGCCAGTTACTGCACTGCCTCTACCCTGTGCCAGTCACTGCACTGCCTCTACACTGTACCAGTCACTGCACTGCCTCTACACTGTGCCAGTTACTGCACTGCCTCTACACTGTGCCAGTTAACGCACTGCCTCTACACTGTGCCAGTCACTACACTGCCTATACACTGTGCCAGTTACTGCACTGCCTCCACCCTCGGCCAGGCATCGCTGTGCCAATAACTTCACTACCTATACTCTGTGCCAGTCACTACACTGCCTCTACACTGTGCCAGTTACTGCACTGCCTCTACACTGTGCCAGTCACTACACTGCCTCTACACTGTGCCAGTCGCTGCACTGCCTCTACACTGCGCCAGTCACTGCACTGCCTCTACACTGTGCCAGTTACTGCACTGCCTCTACACTGTGCCAGTCACTACACTGCCTCTACACTGTGCCAGTCGCTGCACTGCCTCTACACTGCGCCAGTCACTGCACTGCCTCTACACTGTGCCAGTTACTGCACTTCCTCTACATTGTGCCAGTCACTGCACTGCCTCTACACTGTGCCAGTTACTGCACTGCCTCTACACTGTGCCAGTCACTGCACTGCCTCTACACTGTGCCAGTCACTACACTGCCTCTACACTGTGCCAGTCACTGCACTGACTCTACACTGTGCCAGTTACTGCACTGCCTCTACACTGCGCCAGTCACTGCACTGCCTCTACACTGTGCCAGTTACTGCACTGCCTCTACACTGTGCCAGTCACTGCACTGCCTCTACACTGTGCCAGTCACTACACTGCCTCTACACTGTGCCAGTCGCTACACTGCCTCTACACTGTGCCAGTCACTACACTGCCTCTACACTGTGCCAGTCACTACACTGCCTCTACACTGTGCCAGTCACTGCACTGACTCTACACTGTGCCAGTCACTGCACTGCCTCTACACTGTGCCAGTCACTACACTGCCTCTACACTGTGCCAGTTACTGCACTGCCTCTACACTGTGCCAGTCACTGCACTGACTCTACACTGTGCCAGTCACTGCACTGCCTCTACACTGTGCCAGTCACTACACTGCCTCTACACTGTGCCAGTCACTGCACTGACTCTACACTGTGCCGGTCACTGCACTGACTCTACACTGTGCCAGTCACTGCACTGCCTCTACACTGTGCCAGTTACTGCACTGCCTCTACACTGTGCCAGTTACTGCACTGCCTCTACACTGTGCCAGTTACTGCACTGCCTCTACACTGTGCCAGTCACTGCACTGCCTCTACACTGTGCCAGTCACTGCACTGCCTCTACACTGTGCCAGTTACTGCACTGCCTCTACACTGTGCCAGTCACTGCACTGCCTCTACACTGTGCCAGTTACTGCACTGCCTCTACACTGTGCCAGTTACTGCACTGCCTCTACACTGTGCCAGTTACTGCACTGCCTTCACACTGTGCCAGTCACTGCACTGCCTCTACACTGTGCCAGTTACTGCACTGCCTCTACCCTGTGCCAGTCACTGCACTGCCTCTACACTGTACCAGTCACTGCACTGCCTCTACACTGTGCCAGTTACTGCACTGCCTCTACACTGTGCCAGTTAATGCACTGCCTCTACACTGTGCCAGTCACTACACTGCCTATACACTGTGCCAGTTACTGCACTGCCTCCACCCTGGGCCAGGCATCGCTGTGCCAATAACTTCACTACCTATACTCTGTGCCAGTCACTACACTGCCTCTACACTGTGCCAGTTACTGCACTGCCTCTACACTGTGCCAGTCACTACACTGCCTCTACACTGTGCCAGTCGCTGCACTGCCTCTACACTGCGCCAGTCACTGCACTGCCTCTACACTGTGCCACTTACTGCACTGCCTCTACACTGTGCCAGTCACTGCACTGCCTCTACACTGTGCCAGTTACTGCACTGCCTCTACACTGTGCCAGTCACTGCACTGCCTCTACACTGTGCCAGTCACTACACTGCCTCTACACTGTGCCTGTCACTACACTGCCTCTACACTGTGCCAGTCACTACACTGCCTCTACACTGTGCCAGTCACTACACTGCCTCTACACTGTGCCAGTCACTGCACTGACTCTACACTGTGCCAGTCACTGCACTGCCTCTACACTGTGCCAGTCACTACACTGCCTCTACACTGTGCCAGTTACTGCACTGCCTCTACACTGTGCCAGACACTGCACTGACTCTACACTGTGCCAGTCACTGCACTGCCTCTACACTGTGCCAGTCACTACACTGCCTCTACACTGTGCCAGTCACTGCACTGACTCTACACTGTGCCAGTCACTGCACTGACTCTACACTGTGCCAGTCACTGCACTGCCTCTACACTGTGCCAGTCACTGCACTGCCTCTACACTGTGCCAGTCACTGCACTGCCTCTACACTGTGCCAGTCACTACACTGCCTCTACACTGTGCCAGTTACTGCACTGCCTCTACACTGTGCCAGTCACTGCACTGCCTCTACACTGTGCCAGTCACTACACTGCCTCTACACTGTGCCAGTCACTACACTGCCTCTACACTGTGCCAGTTACTGCACTGCCTCTACACTGTGCCAGTTACTGCACTGCCTCTACACTGTGCCAGTCACTACACTGCCTCTACACTGTGCCAGTCGCTGCACTGCCTCTACACTGCGCCAGTCACTGCACTGCCTCTACACTGTGCCAGTCACTGCACTGCCTCTACACTGTGCCAGTCACTGCACTGCCTCTACACTGTGCCAGTCACTACACTGCCTCTACACTGTGCCAGTCACTACACTGCCTCTACACTGTGCCAGTCTCTACACTACCTCTATACTGTGCCAGTCACTGCACTGCCTCTACACTGTGCCAGTCACTGCACTGCCTCTACACTGTGCCAGTTACTGCACTGCTTCTACACTGTGCCAGTTACTGCACTGCTTCTACACTGTGCCAGTCACTGCACTGCCTCTACACTGTGCCAGTTACTGCACTGCCTCTACACTGTGCCAGTCACTGCACTGCCTCTACACTGTGCCAGTCACTACACTGCCTCTACACTGTGCCAGTCACTGCACTGCCTCTACACTGTGCCAGTCACTGCACTGCCTCTACACTGTGCCAGTCACTGCACTGACTCTACACTGTTCCAGTTACTGCACTGCCTCTACACTGTGCCAGTCACTGCACTGCCTCTACACTGTGCCAGTCACTGCACTGACTCTACACTGTGCCAGTCACTGCACTGCCTCTACACTGTGCCAGTCACTGCACTGCCTCTACACTGTGCCAGTCACTACACTGCCTCTACACTGTGCCAGTCACTACACTGCCTCTACACTGTGCCAGTCTCTACACTACCTCTATACTGTGCCAGTCACTGCACTGCCTCTACACTGTGCCAGTCACTGCACTGCCTCTACACTGTGCCAGTTACTGCACTGCTTCTACACTGTGCCAGTTACTGCACTGCTTCTACACTGTGCCAGTCACTGCACTGCCTCTACACTGTGCCAGTTACTGCACTGCCTCTACACTGTGCCAGTCACTGCACTGCCTCTACACTGTGCCAGTCACTGCACTGCCTCAACACTGTGCCAGTCACTACACTGCCTCTACACTGTGCCAGTCACTGCACTGCCTCTACACTGTGCCAGTCACTACACTGCCTCTACACTGTGCCAGTCACTGCACTGCCTCTACACTGTGCCAGTCACTGCACTGCCTCTACACTGTGCCAGTCACTGCACTGACTCTACACTGTTCCAGTTACTGCACTGCCTCTACACTGTGCCAGTCACTGCACTGCCTCTACACTGTGCCAGTCACTGCACTGACTCTACACTGTGCCAGTCACTGCACTGCCTCTACACTGTGCCAGTCACTGCACTGCCTCTACACTGTGCCAGTTACTGCACTGCCTCTACACTGTGCCAGTTACTGCACTGCCTCTACACTGTGCCAGTCACTGCACTGACTCTACACTGTGCCAGTCACTGCACTGCCTCTACACTTTGCCAGTCACTACACTGCCTCTACACTGTGCCAGTTACTGCACTGCCTCTACACTGTGCCAGTCACTGCACTGCCTCTATACTGTGCCAGTCACTGCACTGCCTCTACACTGTGCCAGTCACTGCACTGCCTCTACACTGTGCCAGTCACTGTACTGCCTCTACACTGTGCCAGTTACTGCACTGCCTCTACACTGTGCCAGTCACTGCACTGCCTCTACACTGTCCAAGTCACTGCACTGCCTCTACACTGTGCCAGTCACTGCACTACCTCTACACTGTGCCAGTCACTGCACTGCCTTCATCCTGGGCCAGTCATTGCACTGCCTACTTCCTGTGCCAGTCACTGCACTGCCTCTACACTGTGCCAGTTACTGCACTGCCTTCATCCTGGGCCAGTCATTGCACTGCCTACTTCCTGTGCCAGTCACTGCACTGCCTCTACACTGTTCCAGTTACTGCACTGCCTCTACACTGTGCCAGTTACTGCACTGCCTCTACACTGTGCCAGTTACTGTACTGCCTCTACACTGTGAGAGTTACTGCACTGCCTCTACACTGTGCCAGTCACTGCACTGCCTCTATACTGTGCCAGTCACTGCACTGCCTCTACACTGTGCCAGTCACTGCACTGCCTCTACACTGTGCCAGTCACTGCACTGGCTTCATCCTGGGCCAGTCATTGCACTGCCTACTTCCTGTGCCAGTCACTGCACTGCCTCTACACTGTGCCAGTTACTGCACTGCCTTCATCTTGGGCCAGTCATTGCACTGCCTACTTCCTGTGCCAGTCACTGCACTGCCTCTACACTGTTCCAGTTACTGCACTGCCTCTACACTGTGCCAGTTACTGCACTGCCTCTACACTGTGCCAGTTACTGCACTGCCTCTACACTGTGCCAGTCACTGCACTGACTCTACACTGTGCCAGTCACTGCACTGCCTCTACACTGTGCCAGTCACTGCACTGCCTCTACACTGTGCCAGTTACTGCACTGCCTCTACACTGTGCCAGTTACTGCACTGCCTCTACACTGTGCCAGTCACTGCACTGACTCTACACTGTGCCAGTCACTGCACTGCCTCTACACTGTGCCAGTCACTACACTGCCTCTACACTGTGCCAGTTACTGTACTGCCTCTACACTGTGCCAGTTACTGCACTGCCTCTACACTGTGCCAGTCACTGCACTGCCTCTATACTGTGCCAGTCACTGCACTGCCTCTACACTGTGCCAGTCACTGCACTGCCTCTACACTGTGCCAGTCACTGCACTGCCTTCATCCTGGGCCAGTCATTGCACTGCCTACTTCCTGTGCCAGTCACTGCACTGCCTCTACACTGTGCCAGTTACTGCACTGCCTTCATCCTGGGCCAGTCATTGCACTGCCTAGTTCCTGTGCCAGTCACTGCACTGCCTCTACACTGTTCCAGTTACTGCACTGCCTCTACACTGTGCCAGTTACTGCACTGCCTCTACACTGTGCCAGTTACTGCACTGCCTCTACACTGTGCCAGTCACTGCACTGACTCTACACTGTGCCAGTCACTGCACTGCCTCTACACTGTGCCAGTCACTGCACTGCCTCTACACTGTGCCAGTTACTGCACTGCCTCTACACTGTGCCAGTTACTGCACTGCCTCTACAATGTGCCAGTCACTGCACTGACTCTACACTGTGCCAGTCACTGCACTGCCTCTACACTGTGCCAGTCACTACACTGCCTCTACACTGTGCCAGTTACTGCACTGCCTCTACACTGTGCCAGTTACTGCACTGCCTCTACACTGTGCCAGTCACTGCACTGCCTCTATACTGTGCCAGTCACTGCACTGACTCTACACTGTGCCAGTCACTGCACTGCCTCTACACTGTGCCAGTCACTGTACTGCCTCTACACTGTGCCAGTTACTGCACTGCCTCTACACTGTGCCAGTCACTGCACTGCCTCTACACTGTGCCAGTCACTGCACTGCCTTCATCCTGGGCCAGTCATTGCACTGCCTACTTCCTGTGCCAGTCACTGCACTGCCTCTACACTGTGTCAGTTACTGCACTGCCTTCATCCTGGGCCAGTCATTGCACTGCCTACTTCCTGTGCCAGTCACTGCACTGCCTCTACACTGTTCCAGTTACTGCACTGCCTCTACACTGTGCCAGTTACTGCACTGCATCTACACTGTGCCAGTTACTGCACTGCCTCTACACTGTGCCAGTCACTGCACTGCCTCTACACTGTGCCAGTTACTGCACTGCCTCTACACTGTGCCAGTCACTGCACTGACTCTACACTGTGCCAGTCACTGCACTGCCTCTACACTGTGCCAGTCACTGCACTGCCTCTATACTGTGCCATTTACTGCACTGCCTCTACACTGTGCCAGTTACTGCACTGCCTCTACACTGTGCCAGTCACTGCACTGCCTCTACACTGTGCCACTCACTGCACTGCCTCTACACTGTGCCAGTTACTGCACTGCCTTCATCCTGTGCCAGTCACTGCACTGCCTTTACACTGTGCCAGTCACTGCACTGCCTCTACACTGTGCCAGTCACTGCACTGCCTCTACACTGTGCCAGTCACTGCACTGCCTCTACACTGTGCCATTCACTGCACTGCCTCTACACTGTGCCAGTTACTGCACTGCCTCTACACTGTGCCAGTTACTGCACTGCCTCTACACTGTGCCAGTTACTGCACTGCCTCTACACTGTGCCAGTTACTGCACTGCCTCTACACTGTGCCAGTTACTGCACTGCCTCTACACTGTGCCAGTCACTACACTGCCTCTACACTGTGCCAGTTACTGCACTGCCTCTACACTGTGACAGTTACTGCACTGCCTCTACACTGTGCCAGTCACTGCACTGCCTCTACACTGTGGCAGTCACTGCACTGCCTCTACACTGTGCCAGTTACTGCACTGCCTCTATACTGTGCCAGTCACTGCACTGCCTCTACACTGTGCCAGTCACTGCACTGCCTTCATCCTGTGCCAGTCACTGCACTGCCTCTACACTGTGCTAGTCACTGTACTACCTATACTCTGTGCCAGTCACTGCACTGCCTCTACACTGTGCCAGTCACTGCACTGCCTCTACACTGTGCCAGTTACTGCACTGCCTCTACACTGTGCCAGTTACTGCACTGCCTCTACACTGTGCCAGTCACTGCACTGCCTCTACACTGTGCCAGTTACTGCACTGCCTCTACACTGTGCCAGTTACTGCACTGCCTTCACACTGTGCCAGTTACTGCACTGCCTTCACACTGTGCCAGTCACTGCACTGCCTCTACACTGTGCCAGTTACTGCACTGCCTCTACACTGTGCCATTTACTGCAGTGCCTCTACACTGTGCCAGTTACTGCACTGCCTCTACACTGTGCCAGTTACTGCACTGCCTCTATACTGTGTTAGTCACTGCACTGCCTCTACACTGTGCCACTCACTGCACTGCCTCTACACTGTGCCAGTTACTGCACTGCCTTCATCCTGTGCCAGTCACTGCACTGCCTTTACACTGTGCCAGTCACTGCACTGCCTCTACACTGTGCCAGTCACTGCACTGCCTCTACACTGTGCCAGTCACTGCACTGCCTCTACACTGTGCCAGTCACTGCACTGCCTCTACACTGTGCCAGTCACTGCACTGCCTCTACACTGTGCCAGTTACTGCACTGCCTCTACACTGTGCCAGTTGCAGCACTGCCTCTACACTGTGCCAGTTACTGCACTGCCTTCACACTGTGCCAGTCACTGCACAGCCTCTACACTGTGCCAGTTACTGCACTGCCTCTACACTGTGCCAGTAACTGCACTGCCTCTACACTGTGCCAGTTACTGCACTGCCTCTACACTGTGGCAGTCACTGCACTGCCTCTACACTGTGCCAGTCACTGCACTGCCTCTACACTGTGCCAGTCACTGCACTGCCTCTACACTGTGCCAGTTACTGCACTGCCTTCATCCTGTGCCAGTCACTGCACTGCCTCTACACTATGCCAGTTAATGCACTGCCTCTACACTGTGCCAGTCACTGCACTGCCTCTACACTGTGCCAGTCACTGCACTGCCTCTACACTGTGCCAGTTACTGCACTGCCTCTACACTGTGCCAGTTACTGCACTGCCTCTACACTCTGCCAGTCACTACACTGCCTCTACACTGTGCCAGTCACTACACTGCCTCTACACTGTGCCAGTTACAGCACTGCCTACATCCTGTGCTAGTCGCTGCACTGCCTACTTCCTGTGCCAGTCACTGCACTGCCTCTACACTGTGCCAGTCACTGCACTGCCTCTACACTCTGCCAGTCACTACACTGCCTCTACACTGTGTCAGTTACAGCACTGCCTCTACACTGTGCCAGTTACAGCACTGCCTACATCCTGTGCTAGTCGCTGCACTGCCTACTTCCTGTGCCAGTCACTGCACTGCCTCTACACTGTGCCAGTTACTGCACTGCCTACATCCTGTGCTAGTCGCTGCACTGCCTACTTCCTGTGCCAGTCACTGCACTGCCTCTACACTGTGCCAGTTACTGCACTGCCTCTACACTGTGCCAGTCACTGCACTGCCTCTACACTGTACCAGTCACTGCACTGCCTCTACACTGTACCAGTCACTGCACTGCCTCTACACTGTGCCAGTTACTGCACTGCCTCTACACTGTGCCAGTTAATGCACTGCCTCTACACTGTGCCAGTTACTGCACTGCCTCTACACTGTGCCAGTCACTGCACTGCCTCTACACTGTGCCAGTTTCTGCACTGCCTCTACACTGTGCCAGTTACTGCACTGCACCTACACTCTGCCAGTCACTACACTGCCTCTACACTGTGCCAGTCACTACACTGCCTCTACACTGTTCCAGTTACAGCACTGCCTACATCCTGTGCTAGTCGCTGCACTGCCTACTTCCTGTGCCAGTTACTGCACTGCCTTCACACTGTGCCAGTCACTGCACTACCTCTACACTGTGCCAGTTACTGCACTGC
The DNA here is from genome assembly GCF_046119375.1 of Phyllobates terribilis. Lineage (NCBI taxonomy): Eukaryota > Metazoa > Chordata > Amphibia > Anura > Dendrobatidae > Phyllobates > Phyllobates terribilis. The sequence goes on along the minus strand of NW_027362762.1, from coordinate 979,259,324 downwards.
CTCTACACTGTGCCAGTCACTGCACTGCCTCTACACTGTACCAGTCACTGCACTGCCTCTACACTGTGCCAGTTACTGCACTGCCTCTACACTGTGCCAGTTAATGCACTGCCTCTACAGTGTGCCAGTTACTGCACTGCCTCTACACTGTGCCAGTCACTGCACTGCCTCTACACTGTGCCAGTTACTGCACTGCCTCTGCACTGTGCCAGTTACTGCACTGCCTCTACACTCTGCCAGTCACTACACTGCCTCTACTCTGTGCCAGTCACTACACTGCCTCTACACTGTGCCAGTTACAGCACTGCCTACATCCTGTGCTAGTCGCTGCACTGCCTACTTCCTGTGCCAGTCACTGCACTGCCTCTACACTGTGCCAGTCACTGCACTGCCTCTACACTGTGCCAGTCACTACACTGCCTCTACACTGTGCCAGTTACAGCACTGCCTCTACACTGTGCCAGTTACTGCACTGCCTACATCCTGTGCTAGTCGCTGCACTGCCTACTTCCTGTGCCAGTCACTGCACTGCCTCTACACTGTGCCAGTTACTGCACTGCCTCTACACTGTGCCAGTCACTGCACTGCCTCTACACTGTACCAGTCACTGCACTGCCTCTACACTGTACCAGTCACTGCACTGCCTCTACACTGTGCCAGTTACTGCACTGCCTCTACACTGTGCCAGTTAATGCACTGCCTCTACACTGTGCCAGTTACTGCACTGCCTCTACACTGTGCCAGTCACTGCACTGCCTCTACACTGTGCCAGTTTCTGCACTGCCTCTACACTGTGCCAGTTACTGCACTGCACCTACACTCTGCCAGTCACTACACTGCCTCTACACTGTGCCAGTCACTACACTGCCTCTACACTGTGCCAGTTACAGCACTGCCTACATCCTGTGCTAGTCGCTGCACTGCCTACTTCCTGTGCCAGTCACTGCACTGCCTCTACACTGTGCCAGTTACTGCCCTGCTTTCACACTGTGCCAGTCACTGCACTACCTCTTCACTGTGCCAGTTACTGCACTGCCTCTACACTGTGCCAGTCACTGCACTGCCTCTACAATGTACCAGTCACTGCACTGCCTCTACACTGTGCCAGTTACTGCACTGCCTCTACACTGTGCCAGTTAATGCACTGCCTCTACACTGTGCCAGTTACTGCACTGCCTCTACACTGTGCCAGTCACTGCACTGCCTCTACACTGTGCCAGTTACTGCACTGCCTCTACACTGTGCCAGTTACTGCACTGCCTCTACACTCTGCCAGTCACTACACTGCCTCTACACTGTGCCAGTCACTACACTGCCTCTACACTGTGCCAGTTACAGCACTGCCTACATCCTGTGCTAGTCGCTGCACTTCCTACTTCCTGTGCCAGTCACTGCACTGCCTCTACACTGTGCCAGTCACTGCACTGCCTCTACACTGTGCCAGTCACTACACTGCCTCTACACTGTGCCAGTTACAGCACTGCCTCTACACTGTGCCAGTTACAGCACTGCCTACATCCTGTGCTAGTCGCTGCACTGCCTACTTCCTGTGCCAGTCACTGCACTGCCTCTACACTGTGCCAGTTACTGCACTGCCTACATCCTGTGCTATTCTCTGCACTGCCTACTTCCTGTGCCCGTCACTGCACTGCCTCAACACTGTGCCAGTTACTGCACTGCCTCTACACTGTGCCAGTCACTGCACTGCCTCTACACTGTACCAGTCACTGCACTGCCTCTACACTGTACCAGTCACTGCACTGCCTCTACACTGTGCCAGTTACTGCACTGCCTCTACACTGTGCCAGTTAATGCACTGCCTCTACACTGTGCCAGTTACTGCACTGCCTCTACACTGTGCCAGTCACTGCACTGCCTCTACACTGTGCCAGTTTCTGCACTGCCTCTACACTGTGCCAGTTACTGCACTGCACCTACACTCTGCCAGTCACTACACTGCCTCTACACTGTGCCAGTCACTACACTGCCTCTACACTGTGCCAGTTACAGCACTGCCTACATCCTGTGCTAGTCGCTGCACTGCCTACTTCCTGTGCCAGTCACTGCACTGCCTCTACACTGTGCCAGTCACTGCACTGCCTCTACACTGTGCCAGTCACTACACTGCCTCTATACTGTGCCAGTTACAGCACTGCCTCTACACTGTGCCAGTTACAGCACTGCCTACATCCTGTGCTAGTCGCTGCACTGCTTACTTCCTGTGCCAGTCACTGCACTGCCTCTACACTGTGCCAGTTACTGCACTGCCAATCACTGCGCTTCCTCTACTTCGTGCCTTTCACTACACTGTGCCCCTACTGTGTGCTGGTGATCTATTCCATATGCTGGTCACTGCACTGCTTTCATCCTCTGATGGTTACTGTCACGACTCTGTTGTCGAGTATCCCGGGACCAGGGGCTCCTTACATGTCCCTAAAGCTAGGGGCACCCTAGCTGTCCCATTTCCCTGGATTACTGCTAATGCTGAAGATGCCGGGGTCACATATCTAGCTGAGCTTCTAAATACACCCTCAGTCTGTTCCCTCCCCAATCCAGGGAAGAGGGGAGTAGTAGTGTATGATAATACACCCATGAGACTAACAAGGTAATACGTACAGGGATAAAGGAAATACCAATCATACAAATATGCTCTCACAAACAACAGAGGATAACACCAGGAAGTGGACGATGGGGAAAAACCAAAGTAGGAGAAGGACAGGATTTGCACATAAACAAAATCACGCAACAGTCTCATAAATCCACCAAATGCCTTCTCAAACAACAAAACTCCACCAACTCCTGAACCATGCAGCATGAAGCTAGCTCTGGCAATGACTGCTTGCCAGGGTCCAGCATACCTAGGAGAGGGGAGTGGCCAACAGTGAACAGCTGAGCGCCTTAATGCAGGTAAACTTCCCAGAGCTCCCAACTGAGCAGATTAACCCCTGCACTGCTAGAAGAAACCTGCACCGTTTAATATGAAGGAGAAGTGCTTCTAGTCAGTGCACAAGTAGGCGGAATTAGACGACGCAGTCTTCTGGCTCTTCTTCGTCGTTGCAAACCCTTGACAGTTACTAAACAGCTTTCACTCTGTGACAGTCACTGCAATGCCTCCACCTGGTGAATTTAACTGGTCTGTCTCAATCTGGTGCCAGTCACTGTATTGCCCATACCCTGTGCTGGTCACGGCTCTGCTTCCTTTCCGCCCTATGCAAGTCACTGCACTTCCTCTACTTTATGTCGGTCAATAGATTACATTGCATTCATTTATCATTACAAAGCTCTCCACAGTTCTGCACCATCCTACATCTCCTCCTCATCTTTGTCTACCACCCTACCCGGCCTCTCCACAGGGCTGAACCACCCTATATGTCCTCTTCATCTCTGTCTACCACTCTACCCATCCTCTCCACAGTGCTGAACTACCCTATATCTCCTCCTCATTTCTGTCTACCACCCTACCCATCCTCTCCACTGTGCTCCACCGCCCTACATCTCCTCCTCATCTCTGTATACCACCCTACCCATCCTCTTCACCGTGTTCCACTGCCCTACACCTCCTCCTCATCTCTGTCTACCACCCTACCCATCCTCTTCACCATGTTCCACCGCCCTACACCTCCTCCTCATCTCTGTCTACCACCCTCCCTGTCCACTCCACAGTGCAGCACCACCCTACATCTCCTCCTCATTTCTGCCTACCACCCTACCCATCCTCTCCACTGTGCTCCACTGCCCTACATCTCCTCCCTCATCTCTGTCTACCACCCTACCTGTCCTCTCCACAGTGCTGCACCCCCTACACCTCCTCCTCATCTCTGTCTACCACCTTACCCATCCTCTCCACAGGGCTGAACTACCCTACATCTCCTCCTCTTCTCTGTCTACCACCCTACCCATCCTCTCCACCGTGTTCCACCGCCCTACACCTCCTCCTCATCTCTGTCTACCACCCTACCTGTCCTCTCCACAGTGCTGCACCCCCTACACCTCCTCCTCATCTCTGTCTACCACCTTACCCATCCTCTCCACAGGGCTGAACTACCCTATATCTCCTCCTCATCTCTGTCTACCACCCTTCCTGTCCTCTCCACCGTGTTCCACCGCCCTACACCTCCTCCTCATCTCTCTTCACTGTGAGCCTATCACTGCACTGCCTCCATCTGGTGACTTTAACTGCTCTGTCTCTACCTTGTGCCAGTCACTGTATTTCCTATACCCTGTGCTGGTCACGGCTCTGCTTCCGTTTCACCCTGTGACAGTCACTGCACTTCCTCTACCCTATGCCGGTCAATATATTACATCGCATTCATTTATCATTACAAAGCTCTCCACAGTTCTGGAATATTCCATTTCATGCTCTCTTCTCTCTAGATATTTTTTTCAGTTATTGATTCTCTCTCTTACCTCCTCACACTGCTCTCTTCTCACTCTCTGCTCTGTCCCTCACACTCTGCTCCCTCTTCACATTCTGCTCTCCTAATAATCTGCTTATTTCTCATAATCTATTCTCTCATCACACTCTGCTCCCTCCTTTCACTCTGCTCTCTCCTCACACTCTGCTCTCTCCTCACACTCTGCTCCCTCCTCACACTCTGCTCCCTCCTCACACTCTGCTCTCTCCTCACACTCTGCTCCCTCCTCACACTCTGCTCCCACCTCTCACTCTGCTCCCTCCACTCACTCTGCTCCTTCCTCACATTCTGCTCCTTCCTCACATTCTGCTCCCTCCTCACACTCTGCTCTCTCCTCACACTCTGCTCCTCCTCACACTCTGCTCCCTCCTCTCACTCTTCTCCCTCCTCACACTCTGCTCCCTCCTCACACTCTGCTCCCTCCTTTCACTCTGCTCTCTCCTCACACTCTGCTCTCTCCTCACACTCTGCTCCCTCCTCACACTCTGCTCCCTCCTCACACTCTGCTCTCTCCTCACACTCTGCTCCCTCCTCACACTCTGCTCCCACCTCTCACTCTGCTCCCTCCACTCACTCTGCTCCTTCCTCACATTCTGCTCCTTCCTCACATTCTGCTCCCTCCTCACACTCTGCTCTCTCCTCACACTCTGCTCCTCCTCACACTCTGCTCCCTCCTCTCACTCTTCTCCCTCCTCACACTCTGCTCCCTCCTCACACTCTGCTCCCTCCTCTCACTCTGCTCCCTCCTCACACTCTGCTCCCTCCTCACACTCTGCTCCCTCCTCACACTCTGCTCTCTCTCCTCACACTCTGCTCTCTCTCCTCACACTCTGCTCTCCTCACACTCTGCTTCTCCTCACATTCTGCTCCCTCCTCACACTCTGCTCCCTCCTCACACTCTGCTCTCTCCTCACACTCTGCTCTCTCCTCACACTCTGCTCCCTCCTCACACTCTGCTCCCTCCTCACACTCTGCTCTCTCTCCTCACACTCTGCTCTCTCTCCTCACACTCTGCTCTCCTCACACTCTGCTTCTCCTCACATTCTGCTCCCTCCTCACACTCTGCTCCCTCCTCACACTCTGCTCTCTCCTCACACTCTGCTCTCTCCTCACACTCTGCTCCCTCCTCACACTCTGCTCTCTCTTCACACTCTGCTCACTCCTCTCACTCTGCTCCCTCCTCTCACTCTGCTACCTCCTAACACTGTTCTATTTCCTTCATCTATACTGGATTAATATTTAATGTGCAGTATAAATTAGTACACCCCCTATGAAAAGTAAGATTTTAATCAATATCTCACTGAGCACAAGAACAATTTCCAAAATTTTGACAATTCTGAGTTTCATAGAACATTTTTAACCCCGTAACACTACAGTTAGGTTTATGTTATAACTTTTACTACAAAGTTTTCAGTTTTACTAAAATTAATTGATGCAAAAATGAGTACACCCCAGATCAATAACTCCAACATCTAGTATTTTGTATCACGTCCATGATTTGTAAGGACTGCACCGAGTCTTCAAGAAGGAACAAGTTGGCAATGTGATAGGCTGCGTGCCCACGTTGCGTATTACAAGCGTATATGCTGTGGAATTTCCGCAGCGTAAACGATTGTAAAACGCATGTATATCCGCACCCCATGGTCCCCAATGGCATTCCGCAATGTCAATGCCCATGCTGCGGATTGTTCCGCAGCGTATATGCTGTGGTCAAAAATCCGCAGCATGTTCATTAATTTTGCGTTTCCGCATGCGGAATCAATGTGCGGATGGTACCCAAGTCTGGAGGAGAGGAGACTCTCATCCAGACCTGGGTACCAAAGAACCTGTAAAAAAAATAATAAAATAAAGTTTATACTTATCTTCTGATGTTTTCCCTCCGTCGCGCTGTTGTGTGAAGGACTTGCCACGTCATTGAGTCATGTGACCCATCACATGACTCAATGACGTCACCGCAGGTCCTGCACACAACAGCGTGAGCTGCTCAAGACTCCGGACGGGGCGGAGAATGCATCGGTAGGTGAGTATAAACTTTATTTTTTTATTTTTTACCATTCTGATTCTTTTTTTTTTAACTATTACTTGGTCACACTATATATGCCGGTTGCCGGTTGCATGGATTTATATAGTGTGAACAAGTTGTCAAGCACTTTTCCAAGTGATGCTAAAATCACTTGGAGAAGTGCTTGATAACCCGCATGCGGAAATGCATGCAAAGACGCTGCAAAGACGCCTCACAAACGCTTCTACCTGGCGGGAAAACTGCATGTAAAATCCGCATGTGATTTTCCCGCCAGCGAGAAGCGTAAAAAATATGCTTCAGTTCCGCAACGTGGGCACATAGCCTTACAGTGTCAAGGATACACAGGGGGGAAGTCACGCAGATACACTCGCTGTTACCTTTTTGTCAAGGGAACGCAACTCCGCTGCCTCCAATCGTCAGGACTATTACACCACGGCTGCTTCCACTAATAGGACGGTTATTGGGGAACTGATAGAGAGCGTATGGTATATACTGCTCCGATTCCAACATATGCAATATATATTAATATGGAGAAAAAACAAAGGAGTTTAATTGGAAAAGTAAAAAAAAATGTATCCATGTATGGATCAAATATTAAAAACATTGATGGACCCGAATGGGTGGTTCATCAAAAATACACCTACAATAAAGACAGAAAAATGCAAATAACCCAGAAAAAAAACAATAAAAACAAAGAAAAAAAACAATTGCTATACAGAGGGTTAATCTCACTAAACAGGTAAGTAAAGATACAAGAGGTTGCACTTTAAAACATCCCCTAAGATCTTGATTACATATAGTACAATCACATATCTGTTGATTAGACAAAATGCAACCTCACAAAGTCAGCACATATCGTCAATGATCATAGCCGTGTGACTAATGTAGTCTTACCCTTTTGGTAGTGAGACCCCCTTTTAAGTAATCAAACGCACCCCGACGTACGTTTCATTTTCTTTTTCAAGGGGTAGTGAACAACTCCTTTGTTTTTCTCCGTGTTAATATATGACTTCAGGAGTTGTGCGTTCGCACACGTGCTGTTTCATTTTTGCCTGTCTCCTTGACTTCTGAATGTTTGACTATAGACCCCGTTTGTACCTTTCCCCTTATCTAATAAATAACGACACAACACACTGCGTGACATTGGAGTGTTAAGGCCACAGCAGCCTCGTTTATTCAATAAACTCAAATTATAAACATTCTTAAATAACCAGCAAAGGAGGGGGGGGGGGATTGACGGTTCCACCATTCAAATTTTATGCAGCGACAGCTATTCCCCACCGCCGCCAGCCGCACCGCACCGGCTCGGGGGCCCCAGCTGTCTGCTGCCCAAACTAACTTGTCCCTCTGGGACCCAGCCCAGTAGGGACCCGCTTCCACTTTATAACCTTCAACACCTAGGGACTCAATCCCGGGACTGGACTCCCCTCATCCTACAGTGCAACCACCACCTCCAAACCCCACCTCCTTCCACGCCACAATGAGCAGCATGACACCTTATCCCTGCGATAACTAAAACCGCCTTTTCCACACCTTCCATCAAAGCCGGGGCCCACAAATAAATTCCAATTGTAATTAAATGAACCCCATCAACTCCAAGAAATTCCCCAGGAGGAACTTCCAACTCCCGATGTCGAACTACTATCCCACCATTCCTTACAATAAACGGGGAAACCTCTCTGTTAACTATACTGCGCGCTTTATTTAGCTTCTCAACCGTCCTGGCATGTTTCCAAGCCAATTGCGCTACAATTTCAGACCAACAATAACCAAACCCGGATAAGATGGAGGCAGTCTAAGGCAATCATATTTAATATCCCGAATCAACTCTCGGGACGCCCTGGCACCCAAACCATTGCCCCCAGCGTGAAGAACTAAAACATTCGGGGACCTATCTAAATTACTATAAAAATGAAATTCTGGCATTACCCTGTTCCACTGCAAACCCCTGATTCCGATCCACTGGACCAACACCAAATCCTTTCCTAAACCCAACTGGCGGCCCGACGGTCTCGCGTCTGCCCGAATAGCTCCCCAGTAGACATAGGAACGGCCTAACACCCATACCAATACGGGGTTTACTGTAAACGAGAATTCAAAATAAGGTTGATAACAAAAAACCTTTAACCTCAAAGATGCATAGCCAAATACACTATGACCCTTACAACTAGAGATGAGCGTTGTTCGACTCGAACTGTTCGCCAATCTCAAATTTCGAGCTGTTTTGGGCGGTGTTCGAGCCGTTCGGCGAACACGAACGATTTGAGAAAAATTCGGCTGTTCGAGGTTATGTTCGATAACTGTTCATGCACCAAAATCATAACTGGATTTTTTCTCAGTAATGATGAAAATTAATGTTAATCCGCAGTTTGAGTGTACAGCGGGGCGGGGGGAGGGGCAGGGGATGGATCTCTGCAGGAACAATGAAGATCTCCATTTTTTTTTCTCTTTCCCGCATTTACAGTGGGGAGGTGCAATCTGTCAGCCTATCAGCAGCGCACACACGGAGCGAAGTGCTTTTTTTCACACAAGCAAGGGCATGTGTCATTGGCTGTGTATGTCACATGTCCTTGCCCTATAAGACCCAGCCATTTTCCCCATCGCCACCATTTTCTCACTGCTGCAGCTGCGTGTTAGACGGCACCGCTGTTGCTGTGTGCGCTATACCTTGTTAATTTCAAGCCAATTTTCGCACAAATCTACAGATAGCTTGGGAGTAGGGAATAGTTGTGATTGCAGTCCTTTTAAGGACTAGGTTACAGCATTTCCTACGACTTTTATCAGGCAGGTCTGTGCTCTTAAATAGATAGATTGTGGGAGTAAAGACTAATTGTAATTGAAGTCCTTTTCAGGACTAGGTTACATCAGTTCCTATCAGTTTTTGCCAGGCAGGTCTGTGCCAGTGCTGTGCAAGTTTTTTTCACAGCATTTGGCTGAATCTAGCAAAGCTAATCCTTTTTGGCCTATTGCAGAGTGTGTTAGTCAGTGGAGTAGCCTATCTGTGTTGCAAGATATACCACCTGTGTATAGAATACCAATTTTTTTACTGCACCTAGTGAAGTAAAATCTTTTGGGCATAGCATCATTCTATTAGTCCATCTATACTGACCTCCATCAGGTTGCAAACTGAATATAATTTTTATCTGCATCTAACCCAGCCAATAGTTTTGGCCTAATACCACAGTTTGGCCACTCAGCTCTGCTCGGTTCCCATCCATTGTTTTTTTGTGCAAACAACTCCAGAGTTGTGAATTAGTTAACCACCAAAATGAGTGGAAAAAGGCCTGCTGCTGGTGGAAAGGGGAATAGGCGTGTTGGGAAGGGGAAAAAAGGTTGTGTCCGTGGGGTAGGTGTTAAAGCAACAGTAACATCTGCAGAAGAAAGACCATCTTCCAGCCAAACTAAAATGTCTACTTCTTTTAGCGGACAATGTGATAAGATCCCTTTCTTACGGCCACGCCAATCGCTACAAATTCCAGATGAGGCACAAAAACAGCAGGTGCTTCAACGGATATCAAGTGCTCCTTTAAGTGGGCTCTCCTCCACATCAACTTCAACATCACAAATACTCCAGTCCTCAAAGGTGTCACCCAAATCGCACTTGCTTCCTCACAGCTCCCAAATCTCCAGCTGCCCGTCTGAGTATGAGGTAGAACAGATGGTTGAGTCTGCAGAGCTGTTTACTCATACTATAGCCTGGGAATCAGAGGTCGACTCCAGCGCTTCTGTGAATCCAGACGAGGAAATAATCTGCACTGATGCCCAGAATCTTTATGAGTCGGATCCAGGACCAGACGCAGAAAGTTCTGACCATAATGTAGACCCTCATTCCCAAACTGTAACTCCTGTTGGTGGAGACAATGAGGAAGACGATGATGAGACTCAAATACCTGATTGGAGCGACAACTTGAGTTTTTTGTCAGGGCAGGAAGAGGTTGGCTCTGAGGACGACGGGTGTGATAACACACAGGGTGATGATGACGAGGTTGGAGATTCCACTTACTGTCAACCCACAGTCAGCCAGTCGATGAGGTCAGCAGAGGAGGTGGAGGAGGATGCTAGTGACGACGAGGTCAGGTTGCGCCTTCCTGGACAGAGACGTAGTACTGGAAGCACGTCAACAACTGCATCCTCAAACACAACTCTGCCTCTGACCACAAGTCGTGGTGGCTCTTCAGGTCGCATGGGCTCTAAGCCTTGCATAGCCTGGGCATTTTTTCAGATCGATAAGGATGACCCAACTCGTGCTATCTGTAACATTTGTCAACAAAAGCTAAGTAGAGGCCAAAAAATACATAGTTTGAGTACTTCATGCATGAACCGGCACATGGACATGAAGCATAAGTTGCAGTGGGAAGCTCAGTGTGCTACAATGCGGCCTAGCCGGCCGGGCCAGCCACCGTCTGCCACATCTTGTGCATCCGCGGCCTCTTCCTCATCTGTGACTGGGGGGACAGCAGTCACACCTGTATTGGGACGCAGACCTGCCACCTCTTTACCCGCAACAGCCAGCGTGATTGGCAGGTCATCATTTTCTTTGGAGGTGGTAACACCAGCTGGTGTTGAGCGCTGTCCGACATCGATAGCACCACCTTTGGATCAAGGCAACCTAACATGTCCACCTGCATCTTCCTCACAGACCGGCAGTTTGCCGGGTACACCCTTATCAACCCCGTCTAAGCACAACAGCCAGCCCTCGGTCCCTCAGATGTGGACAAGTAAAAGACCATTTCCTCCTAGCCATGAGAAAGCTAAGAGGTTGAATTTCACCATCTGCAAGCTCTTGGCTACAGAAATGCTGCCTTTCCGCCTGGTGGACACAGAGGATTTTCGAGACCTTATATCCGTCGCAGTGCCCCAGTACCAGATGCCCAGTCGGCACTACTTCTCAAAGAAAGGTGTGCCTGCGCTCCACCAGCATGTCGCACACAACATCACCGCTTCTTTGAGAAACTCTGTGTGTGACAGGGTGCATTTCACCACAGACACTTGGACGAGTAGGCATGGACAGGGGCGTTACATGTCGCTGACTGGGCACTGGGTAACTATGGTGACAGCAGGACAAGGGGCTGCTGTCCAAGTCTTGCCGTCCCCACGAGTTGTGCGTCAATCCTCTTTATCTCGAAGTTCCTCCACTGCTTCTGCCTCCTCAACCTCCTCTCGGTCTTCCACCTGCACCCAAAGCCTGTCTGGTCATGCCACAAGCTTTCTAACTGCGCAGAAGGGATCCTGCACACCTTCTTACTATGCTGGCAGTAGGGCTCAACGTCATCAGGCGGTTTTTACTTTGAAATGTCTGGGAAATGTGAGTCACACAGCTGAGGAGTTGTGGTCAGCTCTGGAGAACCAATTTCATGAATGGTTGTCTCCACTGGACCTGAAACCAGGGAAGGCCGTGTGCGACAATGCTGCAAACCTGGGTGTGGCCCTTCGCCGGGGCAATGTCACACACGTGCCTTGTATGGCTCACGTGTTGAACCTGGTTGTCCAGCAATTTTTAGCCCACTATCCCGGACTAGATGGCCTTCTGCAGAGGGCACGGTCGCTGTGTGCTCACTTCCGCCGTTCGCATCCCGCAGCTCAGCGACTTACATCTCTACAGAAGTCGTTGGGCCTGCCACTTCACCGGCTAAAATGCGATGTGCCTACCCGGTGGAATTCAACTCTGCACATGTTGCAGCGACTGTGGCAGCACCGACAAGCCCTGGTGCAATACGTTCTGACGTATAGCCTGGGCCAACGAGATTCAGAGGTGGGGCAAATCACGCTGGAGGAGTGGTCTCAGATCAGGGACCTATGCACCCTTCTGCACAGTTTTGAAATGGCGACGAAGATGTTTAGTGCTGACGATGCCATTATCAGCATGACTATTCCGGTGATTTACATGCTGGAGCACATGTTAAACAGAATTCGGAGTCAGGTGGTGGCACAAGAGGAGGTGGAGGAAGTAGAGGAGGAGGAGTTGTATGCGGAAGGGCTAACATCTGCAAGGTCCAGACGGTCGGCAGCACCTAGGCGGCATGCATGTGAGGGTGGGGGAGATGGTTTTACCAGGGCGCATGGTAGCAGCCAAACTAGTGAGGAAGGTGCAGGAGCCCAGGAAGAAGTGGAGGACGAACTGATGGAAGACTCATCAGATGAGGGAGACCTTGATCACATTTCTGTTGTGCGAGGTTGGGGGGAGAGGACAGAGGAAGGAAGCATGATTGTTACCTCGCCACCAACACAACAGGGACTTGGTGCTCCTGGATGCGCAAGACACATGAGTGCCTTCTTGCTGCACTACCTGCAACATGACCCTCGAATTGGGAGAATTAGAAATAATCCTGACTACTGGGTTGCCACACTGTTAGATCCCCGATACAAAAGTAAATTTGCAGAAATTATTCCTGCCATAAAAAGGGATGCACGCATGCAGGAGTATCAGCAGAGACTGTTGCAGAATCTTACATGGGCTTTTCCACAAAACAGGAGTGGTGCACGTAGTGAATCTCACAGTTCCAACTTGCCAACCGTGGGACCGTCAAGTGTTCAGCACTCAAACCGTAACAGAACCACAGTATCTGCTGGTAACAGCAATTTTGCGGAATCATTTCACCACTTTTTTAGCCCATCCTTTGCAAGGCCACAGGAGACAAGAAGTCTGACACATAGTCAACGCCTAGAGACGATGGTACAGGAGTATCTCCAAGTAAACATTGAAGCCATGACTGTGTCACTGGACCCTTGCTCTTTTTGGGCTTCCAATCTGGATAAATGTCCGGAGCTCGCCACTTATGCCTTGGAGATCTTGTCATGCCCCGCAGCCAGCGTTCTGTCTGAACGTGTGTTCAGCGCTGCTGGTGGTGTGCTGACAGATAAGTGCACGCGGCTGTCCACTGATAATGTAGACAGACTCACGTTCATAAAGATGAACAAATCCTGGATCCGAAACGACTTTTCTACCCCTGTGTCATCCTGGGGAGAGTAAAAGCTTGATGACTGGTTAAAATCACCCTACCAACCGTTTTTAGCTTTCAAATTACTAATCATGTTTATCTGTATCTTGGCTGGAAAATAATTTGGGCCTTGTAGCAGTTTGCAGTACTGATTCTATTAGGCCATCTATACTAAGCTCCACCAGATTTAAAATTACTAATCATGTTTATCTGTATCTTGGCTGGAAAATAATTTGGGCTTTGTAGCAGTGTGCAGTACTGATTCTATTAGGCCATCTATACTAAGCTCCACCAGCTTTCAAATTAATAATAATTTTTAGCTGCATCTAGCCCGGAAAATAATTTTGGGGCTCCTAGATGCGCAAGACACATGAGTGCCTTCTTGCTGCACTACCTGCAACATGACCCTCAGATTGTCAGAATTCGAAATAATCCTGACTACTGGGTTGCCACACTCTTAGATCCCCCACACTCTTCGATCAACCTTTTCATTTTAATAAAGAACAAAAAAATGATCATTTGTGAAATTATAAGCATTAGCAGGTTATTAGAAACTGAAATCAAACAGTTTTCAACTCATAACTTTATTCTAGGTGATGTTACATTTGCACATAGGACCCCTTGTTCGAAAGGAGCTTCTGAACTCTCTCGTCCATTGAATTTGTCAGGTTTTGGATGGTTTCTGCTTCAATTGTTTTGCATGAGGACAGAATACCCTCCCAGAGCTGTGGCTTAGATGTGAACTGCCTCCCGCCATCATAGACACTCCTTTTGATGATGCTCCAGAGGTTCTGAATGGGGTAGAGGTCAGGGGAGCATGGGGGCCACACCATAAGTTTGTGCCCTTTTATGCCCATATCAGCCAGAGATGCAGATGTGTTATGTGCAGCATGAGACGGGGCATTATCATGCATAAAAATGATCTTGCTGCGGAATACACGGTTCTTCTTCTTGAACCATGGCAGGAAGTGCTGTTTGAGAAACTCCACATACATTATGGAGTTCATCTTTACCCCTTCAGGGATCCTGAAGGGGCCGACAATCTATCTCCCCATGATTCCAGCCCAAAACATTACTCCACCTCCTCCTTGTTGGCGCCGTAGCCTTGTTTGCATGGGGTGTCCATCAACCAGCCATCCTCCACTCCATCCATCTGGACTATCGAGCGTTGCACGGCACTCATCGGTGAACAAAACAGTTTTGAAGTCAGTCTTCATGTATTGTTTGGCCCACTGGAGCCTTTTCTGCTTGTGTACCGTGAATAGAGGAGATCGACAGGATGGCTTACGCACAGCTGCAAACCTCTGAAGGACCCTGCATCTTGTTGTTCGGGGGACGTTGGAGGCACCAGCAGCTTCAAAAACTTGTCTGCTGCTATGACAAGGCTTTTTTGCCGCTGCTCTTTTAACCTGACGTAATTGCCTGTAGGAAAGAGTCCTCGATTTTCCCTTATCAGCACGCACACGTGTGTACTGTGAATCAGCTACATACTTCTTGATTGCCAAGACACTTCATCCTGATCATCGCACAATGTTGATTGTAGTCATGCCTTGACCTAAACACTCCACAATTTGTTGCTTCTCAGCAGCCGACACATCCTTTTTCTTTCCCATTTTGGCAGAAAATGTAGGCTGCTTAATAATGTGGGACAGCCTTCTTAAGTAGTCTTGCCTTTCATTGGACACTCCTGCCAAACTAATTAGCACAGGTGTCTGCAATTGCTTACAGTGATATAAAGAGCCCTGACACACATCACCATCAATGAGTTTAACTGACAAACAAATTCTTCCCTTATCACTCCGAAACACTTTTTGCATAATAATTTGGAACACAGTGTACATGTGCTTTTCTACAAAACACCAGTGGTTCACGTAGTGAATCTTACAGTTCTAACTTGCCAACCGTGGTCTGTATGGAGTTGTTCAATAAAGGGCCCAAAATTAAGATAACATAGATGGGAGAGGTCTCTATGAATAGGAATTCCTAAGTATTTGATACCCTGTGAGGGCCAGGCAAAGGGAAAGTTGGACTGGATGGAATCCTGTATGGATTTGGGGAGGGAGACATCGAGGGCCTCAGACTTCGCTGCATTGATTTTAAAATTTGACCATGTAACAAAGTGATCTATTTCAGCCATAACAGCATGGATGGATATATGTGATTGAGTGATATATACTAGGACATCATCAGCAAATAGAGAGCACTTGTACTCGGTGCCTCCCACCTCAATCCACCTAATATTGGGGTTATGGCGAATTGATGAGAGCAGGTGCTCCGTCACTAGGATGTATAAGAGAGGGGACAGAGGACATCCCTGCCTTGTCCCATTGGTGATTATGAAAGGTGATGAAAATGTTCCATTTATCTTCAGCCTAGGTGACGTATTGCGATACAGGGCCGTGATTTTGGCTATAAAAGGGTCCCCTAGACCCCTACCCCAAGCTTTTTAAGAGAATAATATATGGCGTGCCAGGAGACTCTATGGAGTGCTTTCTCAGCATCCAACGAGAGTATCTAATTCCAAATTTTTAACTGCATCTAGCCCAGGAAATACTTTGTGCCTAGTAGCAGTGTCTGCTAGTCAGCGGATTATCCCAGCTGTTAAGCAAGCTACACCACCTGTAGTTTGGACACTTAATTTTTTCAAAGGAAATGGTTCGGGCCCCCAGGACACTCAGTGAAGAGCATCGGGGAGGCACCCCAAGGCACAGGGGCTGGGACTGGCGGTAGGACGCCTTGCGGTGGACCGCCGAGCTCGATCCTTATAAAAGCTTTTTAACTGCAGCAGCTTTAGTGGACGCTACTGGAGCTGGAATTACGCGGCTGCTGGCATGAGACTTGCCCTCCAATAGATCCTTGTAAATGAATTTGAAGTGTATTCATTCAAATTAGAGAGACAATTTAAATTAAAAAGCTTAGAGCTGCCTCCACCACAGGGGGGCTCGCTCGACCCACCAGCGGACAGGCACCAGTATTGGGAGAGGGGGGCTGGCTGTCAGGGTTCACCGCAGCTCTGGCACAAACCCGGCGACACGGAGGTGGCACGGGCAGGAGAGGACTGAACGTGTCGGCTTCGCACTTTTTTGGTTTTAGAAGGGCATGACATGCCTATATCTGTGTCTCCCCCTCCTTTTACTCCTCCACCTCTTTTCTTTTCGCATGGCTATATGTACTTGTCACTTTTCCATGTGTTAGTTGTGTCTTCTGAGCAGTTTGTCAGCTTTTGGACACCTTTGAAGGTGTTTTCTATGTGTTTCTATGTGTTTTTGTTTGCCTGCCATTGGTTTTAACGGTGTTCGAAGGTGTTCGACGAACCGAACCGAACTTGAACACTACGGGGGTGGCTCAACACTACTTACAACATGTGAGGTCTAATATAAGTCCTGTATCTGGCAGATTCCCATCGACCTCACTGAAGGCACCATTCAGGTTTTTTTGTCTCCTCACCTTTGTAACGCCACATCTGTAGGTAGGCAGCTTGTTTGTGCCTGGGCTTCAGCAGTGGCTTCATCTACAGACATACCGCATGTTGCTGTTCCCCTGCAGTGTGCGCCGGATTGTGTCACCCAGGTTCAGCTTTCCCTTAGCTTTTGGATTTCTTCACCCTTCTCATCAGAAGATTCTCCTGTTTAGGTGGTGACCTCTGTGATCGCCTGGAGGTCTCTGAGAGATGCTGCAGCTCCATCTTTTTTACATCTTTGTATCACTTTTGATCCAGTATCTGATAAGTAAAGCTTTGCAGATCCTCTTGTAGCCTTCACCTCTCTTGGTCTTGTGACATTTCTCTTCCATGTGGTGCCATTTATAACAGCAGGAAATGGGAAGGGTTTTCTGTGTTAGGTATCGCCCTCTTATAGTCGCCCATCTTCTGGACACTGGTGTAATGAAGAATTAGACTGAACTGGAGGTGAACTCTTGTTACTTAGAATTTTAGAGTCCAAATTTCATCTTTGCTCTTAAGACTTTCATTAGGGTGTACTCATTTTTTCAACGTGGTCTTGAATGAATTTCTTAGAAAAATTACTTTTTTTGGGTGCAAAATAACAAATCTTATTTTCAATCAATGATCTACAATTATGGGAGTATCTTGTGGATTCTGAAAGGAAACTAAAGGTTGTCTGACAAATCTGTTGGGGTGTACTCATTTATGCTGAGCACTTTAAATAAAGTGAGTCACTCTGGCTGTCCCTGGCAGACTATGCTACTCGCCTCTCTTTAGGTCTGTCTCTGGGAGTTTCCACATTGGTTTTGTGACAAGTTTATTCATTAAATAAAGTAACAGAAGTGAAATTCCACCAATAAGGTGTTTGCACGAGCTCCTTATACTCTCGAGTCCTCAGGGTCCCCAGAAGGTTATGACTTAAAGGGAATCTGTCAGCAGGGTGTTGCTATGTAACGTGAGAGCATCATGAGGTAGGTGCAGAGAGCCTGTTTCCAGCGATGTGTCACTCACTGGGCAGCTTTCTGCAGTTTTGATACAATCCCTGTTTTGTCTGCTGTAGATGTAGCAGAGCAGAGAATGCTGAGCTGTGTGTCTCTGCCCACACCCCTGATTGGCAGCTCCAGTGTACATTGTCCATAAGCTGCCAATCAGTAGTGGGGCGGGGTTACACCAATGATCCTGACTGGTCTGCACATAAAACCTAGTCTGACAGTGATAATCTCCTGCTGATAAAACACTGATTGTATGGAAGTGACACATCTATGGAATTATGCTCTCTTGCCCAGTATTTTTCTTTTCCCAGATTAAATAGCAAAAAACTTGCAGACAGATTCCCTTTAAATAAACCTGTGCCCGTACCTGATGCTTTGACAACCTGATGAACCTGAGGAACTTTGAGGAGAGTAGTCAGATCACTGATGAAGACCAAAGATGATTTACCAAAACTATTCTGCACATTCCCTGACTGTCTCCTTAATTCCCCTCTCGGGACCCGTCATTAATTCCTCCTGTCAAATCAATGGAAGTGCGAGGGTCGTCTGTGAGGTAGAGGAAGGAAGCCATGTCACCTATACCTGGACTGTAAACGGGGAACTCATTCACTGGCGCTCTGCTGAAACCCTCATTCTAAACGCCTCAGACTTCACGTCCGGTGCCGTAAACATCAGCTGTTCTGTAGAGAACTCAGTCAGCAAAGAGCAAAGTAACGAGGCCGAAATATTCTGTGATGGTGAGTAACAAGGGAGAAGTCACAGTCTGTCCTCCACGTACTCCACATTCTCTGCACTCTGGTCCTCACGTTCCTTCTCACCCACATTACAATCAGCCCGACATTCCCTCCTTACATAATGTCCTCTGTTCTCATCTAATGTCGAAGCCCATCCTCCCCTATATTATCTGTAATCCCTTCATATTCACCTCATTTCGTAATATGTGTGACATGCAGAAGTAGTGCTGTTGCTTTAAAAGCATTCAGCAACTATTAGAAGTGACACAAGCACATGAGACAGGAAGTGTTGTGCTCCAGAAGCATCCAGCAACTAGAGGGGTTAACACAGTCACAGGAGAAGGGGAGTTTTTTAGCAGAGCCCCAGGGGTTTGTGGGGAAGTTGTTTACTGTCTGGCTGGAGCCTAAGAGAAAGGTGGTGTGTGTGTTCTGTATCTCACAGAAGCGCCCCTGCAAGTGAAAAGGATTCAAGTCAGGAGTGAAGCTAAGCACAGGTCAGATAGAGTTTCTGAACTAATAGTGCAAAGTATTGTCAGGCAGAAAGATAAGGACTGGAAGAAATGGTGTCACAGGGATCATCTCCCTCAGTAAACCCTCCCCCCCTCCATCTCACTGTGCTGTAAAGAATGCTGTGTTAATTAATGTGCCTTTGCATTAAAACTGTGCTGTCCTGTACTACTGGGAGGACTGTGAACTGCTGTGCAGCTTGTCACTTGAGCCTGTTGCTCATAAGACTTAACTTGCACTGGCTGTGCAGCTTCTTAAATGCTACTGTTCTACCGTTTATGAGGACTCTTATCAAGTGTGTCTGGTCAGCAAGTGAAACAACCTACGTGCTGTGCCTGAGTGTCAATACCCCTGTGTGCCTGAGAGAAGCTGCCGTACATGGTCTATGGTCGCCCTGAGTAACGGTTCCCCCAGGATTCCAAATAATTAATGTAATCTGTCTCGCCCCTATCTGAACCTAGCTGCGTGCGTGTAACATATGTTCTGTCTTCTCTTTTCACTCTTCTCCCTCTTCTCACTCTGCTCACTGCTCACACTCTGTTCTCTTGTCACAATCTGCTCTCTTTTCATACTGCCTCTTTACACTCTGCTTTCTCCTTATGCTTTGTTCCCTTCTCAAACTCTGCTTCTCCTCACACTCTGCTCCCTCTTCACACTCTGCTCCCTCTTCACACTCTGCTCCCTTATCGCACTCTGCTCCCTTATCACACTCTGCTCCCTCCTCACACTCTGATCTCTCCTCACACTCTGCTCCATCCTCATACTCTGCTCTGTCATAACACTCTGCCCTCTCTTCGCACCCTGCTCCTTCTCACACTCTTCTCCCTCCTCACACTCTGCTCCCTCCACACACTCTGCTCCCTTCTCTCACTCTGCTCTCTCATAACACTCTGCTCCCTCCTCACACCCTGCTCCTTCTCACACTCTGCTCCCTCGCACTCTGCTCCTCCTCACTCTCTGCTCCTCCTCACACTCTGCTCCCTCCTCACACTCTGCTCCCTCCTCACACTTGGCTCTCTCCTCACACTCTGTTCCCTCCTCACACTTTGCTCTTTCATTACACTCTTCTCCTTCTTCACACTCTGCTCTCTCATTACACTCTGCTCCCTCCTCACACTCTGCTCCTCCTCACACTCTGCTCCCTCTTCACACTCTGCTCCCTCCTCACACTCTGCTCCCTCCTCACACTCTGCTCCCTCCTCACACTCTGCTCCATTTTCACACTCTGCTCCTCCTCACTCTCGGTGCTCTCCTTACATTCTGTTCCCTCCTCATACTTTGCTCTTTAATTACCCTCTGCTCCCTCCTAGCACTCTGTTCACACTCTCCTCCCTCTTCACACTCTGCTCCTCCTCACACTCTGCTCCATCCTTACACTCTGCTCCCTCCTTACACTCTGCTCCAGCCTCACACTGTGCTCCATCCTCACAATGTGCTTCCTCCTCACACTCTACTGTCTCCTCAGACTTTGCTCCCTCATTACATTCTGCTCTCTTCTCACACTCTGCTCTCTCCTCATACTCTGCTCCTCCTCACATTCTGCTCTCTCCTCTCATTCTGCTTGCTCCTCACACTCTTCTTCCTCTTCACACTCTGCTTCCTCCTCACACTCTGCTTCCTCCTCACACTGCTCCCTCTTCACACTCTGCTCCCTCTTCACACTCTGCTCCCTCCTCACACTCTGCTCCCTCCTCACACTCTGCTCCATCCTCACACTCTGCTTCTTCCTTACACTCTGCTCCCTCCCCACACTGTTCCATCACCACACTCTTCTCCATCCTCACACTCTGCTTCATCCTCACATTCTGCTTCATCCTCACACTCTGCTCCTCTTCACTCTCAGTGCTCTCCTTACACTTTGTTCCCTCCTCATACTTTGCTCTTTAATTACCCTCTGCTCCCTCCTAGCACTCTGTTCCTCCTCACACTCTCCTCCCTCTTCACACTCTGCTCCTCCTCACACTCTGCTCCTCCTCACACTCTGCTCCATCCTTACACTCTGCTCCCTCCTTACACTCTGCTCCAGCCTCACACTGTGCTCCATCCTCACAATGTGCTTCCTCCTCACTCTCTACTGTCTCCTCAGACTTTGCTCCCTCATTACATTCTGCTCTCTTCTCACACTCTGCTCTCTCCTCATACTCTGCTCCTCCTCACACTCTGCTCTCTCCTCTCATTCTGCTTGCTCCTCACACTCTGCTTCCTCTTCACAGTCTGCTTCCTCCTCACACTCTGCTTCCTCCTCACACTGCTCCCTCTTCACACTCTGCTCCCTCTTCACACTCTGCTCCTCCTCACACTCTGCTCCCTCCTCACACACTGCTCCCTCCTCACACTCTGCTCCATCCTCACACTCTGCTTCCTCCTTACACTCTGCTCCCTCCCCACACTGTTCCATCACCACACTCTTCTCCATCCTCACACTCTGCTTCATCCTCACATTCTGCTTCATCCTCACACTCTGCTCCTCTTCACTCTCGGTGCTCTCCTTACACTCTGTTCCCTCCTCATACTTTGCTCTTTAATTACCCTCTGCTCCCTCCTAGCACTCTGTTCCTCCTCACACTCTCCTACCTCTTCACACTCTGCTCCTCCTCACACTCTGCTCCTCCTCACACTCTGCTCCCTCCTCACACTCTGCTCCCACCTCTCACTCTGCTCCCTCCACTCACTCTGCTCCTTCCTCACATTCTGCTCCTTCCTCACATTCTGCTCCCTCCTCTCACTCTGCTTTCTCATCACATTCTGCTCCCTCCTCACATTCTGCTCCTTCCTCACATTCTGCTTCCTCCTCACACTCTCCTCCCTCTTCACACTCTGCTCCTCCTCACACTCTGCTCCATCCTTACACTCTGCTCCCTCCTTACACTCTGCTCCAGCCTCACACTCTGCTCCATCCTCACAATGTGCTTCCTCCTCACACTCTACTGTCTCCTCAGACTTTGCTCCCTCATTACATTCTGCTCTCTTCTCACACTCTGCTCTCTCCTCATACTCTGCTCCTCCTCACACTCTGCTCTCTCCTCTCATTCTGCTTGCTCCTCACACTCTGCTTCCTCTTCACAGTCTGCTTCCTCCTCACACTCTGCTTCCTCCTCACACTGCTCCCTCTTCACACTCTGCTCCCTCTTCACACTCTGCTCCTCCTCACACTCTGCTCCCTCCTCACACTCTGCTCCCTCCTCACACTCTGCTCCATCCTCACACTCTGCTTCCTCCTTACACTCTGCTCCCTCCCCACACTGTTCCATCACCACACTCTTCTCCATCCTCACACTCTGCTTCATCCTCACATTCTGCTTCATCCTCACACTCTGCTCCTCTTCACTCTCGGTGCTCTCCTTACACTCTGTTCCCTCCTCATACTTTGCTCTTTAATTACCCTCTGCTCCCTCCTAGCACTCTGTTCCTCCTCACACTCTCCTACCTCTTCACACTCTGCTCCTCCTCACACTCTGCTCCTCCTCACACTCTGCTCCCTCCTCACACTCTGCTCCCACCTCTCACTCTGCTCCCTCCACTCACTCTGCTCCTTCCTCACATTCTGCTCCTTCCTCACATTCTACTCCCTCCTCTCACTCTGCTTTCTCATCACATTCTGCTCCCTCCTCACATTCTGCTCCTTCCTCACATTCTGCTTCCTCCTCACACTCTGCTCCCTCCTCACACTCTTCTCCCTCCTCACACTCTGCTCCCTCCTCACACTCTGCTCCTCCTCACACTCTGCTTCCTCCCCACACTCTGCTCCCTCCTCACACTCTTCTCCCTCCTCACACTCTGCTTCCTCCTCACACTCTGCTCCCTCCTCACACTCTGCTTCCTCCTTACGCTCTGCTTCCTCCTCACACTCTGCTCCCTCCTTACATTCTGCTTCCTCCTCACACTCTGCTCCCTCCTCACACTCTGCTCCCTCCTCACACTCTGCTCCATTCTCACACTCTGCTCCCTCTTCACACTCTGCTCCATTCTCACACTCTGCTCCCTCCTCACACTCTGCTCCATTCTCACACTCTGCTCCCTCCTCACACTCTGCTCCATTCTCACACTCTGCTCCATTCTCACACTCTGCTCACTCCTCACACTCTGCTCCCTCATTAGACGCTGCCTCCTCTTCACACTCTCCGCCCTCTTCACACTCTGCTCCTCCTCACACTCTGCTCCCTCATTAGACGCTGCCTCCTCTTCACACTCTCCTCCCTCTTCACACTCTGCTCCTCCTCACACTCTGCTCCCTCCTCACACTCTTCTCCCTCCTCACACTCTGCTCCTCCTCACACTCTGCTCCTCCTCACACTCTGCTTCCTCCCCACACTCTGCTCCTCCTCAGACTCTTCTCCCTCCTCACACTCTGCTTCCTCCTCACACTCTGCTCCCTCCTCACACTCTGCTTCCTCCTTACGCTCTGCTTCCTCCTCACACTCTGCTCCCTCCTTACATTCTGCTTCCTCCTCACACTCTGCTCCCTCCTCACACTCTGCTTCCTCCTCACACTCTGCTCCCTCCTCACACTCTGCTCCCTCCTCACACTCTGCTCCATTCTCACACTCTGCTCCCTCTTCACACTCTGCTCCATTCTCACACTCTGCTCCCTCCTCACACTCTGCTCCATTCTCACACTCTGCTCACTCCTCACACTCTGCTCCCTCATTAGACTCTGCCTCCTCTTCACACTCTCCTCCCTCTTCACACTCTGCTCCATTCTCACACTCTGCTCCCTCCTCACACTCTGCTCCATTCTCACACTCTGCTCCATTCTCACACTCTGCTCACTCCTCACACTCTGCTCCCTCATTAGACGCTGAGTCCTCTTCACACTCTCCTCCCTCTTCACACTCTGCTCCTCCTCACACTCTGCTCCCTCATTAGACGCTGCCTCCTCTTCACACTCTCCTCCCTTTTCACACTCTGCTCCTCTTCACACTCTGCTCCCTCATTAGACGCTGCCTCCTCTTCACACTCTCCTCCCTCTTCACACTCTGCTCCTCCTCACACTCTGCTCCCTCATTAGACGCTGCCTCCTCTTCACACTCTCCTCCCTCTTCACACTCTGCTCCTCCTCACTCTCTGCTACCTCTTCATACTTAGTTCTATACTCACACTTTTCAGCACACTTTTCTGTGGTTCTTTCCTACTTTTCTTTCTCTTATCTCCAGAGCTCTCTTGCTTTTTCACATTTAGTGCCGGTATCAGAGCCTGTGCTGAATGCGTCAGTAATGGCAGCGCTGTCATCTCCTGTCGTCTTCTTAGTGGGACGAATCCTGAATTCGACCTGACTGTGAATGGACATGTTATACTGCTTCCTAATATTAGCAAATAACATCCTCAGGAGGTCCATGGAATATTTCTTGTTCCGTGGGAAACAAGTTGCGGGTGTGCATGACCAATATCTCCAGCCATGCATGTTCTGGTGAGTGTGCGAATCGTGCACCTTGTGATGATGTGGTCCTGTAAGCTATAAAGACGAGCACAGGTAATATTTACCACAGCGATAGTCATGCCAAAAGTAGAAGCGTTCCCACCATCATGTAGAGGTAGACATTCCTTCTGGAAATTGACGCCTCCACTGTATGTGCCATGTCAGAGCTTCATCTTGGCCACATTTCTCCTTTATCATCAGACTGTGACCGAGGACCTAGCACAACTCATTGTACCTACACTTATTCTCAGACCTTCTCTCCATGGATTACTCATGTTATTCTTTTGCTGCGGCCACGCAAATGAGTCGAGGTTGGATCTGGTTGATCTGGATCCCACTATGATTCTTAGGCCACGGCCCCACTATCAGTATTCGGTCAGTATTTTTTCTCAGGAGTGGGAGACATGAGCTGCTCTGAGAGATGCTGCAGCTCCATCTTTTTTACATCTTTGTATCACTTTTGATCCAGTATCTGATAAAGCTTTGCAGATCCTCTTGTAGCCTTCACCTCTCTTGGTCTTGTGACATTTCTCTTCCATGTGGTGCCATTTATAACAGCAGGAAATGGGAAGGGTTTTCTGTGTTAGGTATCGCCCTCTTATAGTCGCCCATCTTCTGGACACTGGTGTAATGAAGAATTAGACTGAACTGGAGGTGAACTCTTATTACTTAGAATTTTAGAGTCCAAATTTCATCTTTGCTCTTAAGACTTTCATTAGGGTGTACTCATTTTTTCAACGTGGTCTTGAATGAATTTCTTAGAAAAATTACTTTTTTGGGTGCAAAATAACAAATCTTATTTTCAATCAATGATCTACAATTATGGGAGTATCTTGTGGATTCTGAAAGGAAACTAAAGGTTGTCTGACAAATCTGTTGGGGTGTACTCATTTATGCTGAGCACTTTAAATAAAGTGAGTCACTCTGGCTGTCCCTGGCAGACTATGCTACTCGCCTCTCTTTAGGTCTGTCTCTGGGAGTTTCCACTTTGGTTTTGTGACAAGTTTATTTATTAAATAAAGTAACAGAAGTGAAATTCAACCAATAAGGTGTTTGCACGAGCTCCTTATACTCTCGAGTCCTCAGGGTCCCCAGAAGGTTATGACTTAAAGGAATCTGTCAGCAGGGTGTTGCTATGTAACGTGAGAGCATCATGAGGTAGGTGCAGAGAGCCTGTTTCCAGCGATGTGTCACTCACTGGGCAGCTTTCTGCAGTTTTGATACAATCCCTGTTTTTTAGGCAGCATGCAGGTCAGCCGCACTGTAACACCGGCATGTGTGCATGTTGCCTAACCCTCCCCCCTGCAGGGACACCAACATACTCACCACCTTGGCCACCCAGCTGTGTCCCCTGCTATCATGATCAGCGGGGTCCTCTCTCCTGTAGAGTGTAAACTCTTATGGTCAGTGGGGTCCTCTCTCTCTCCTGTAGAGTGTAAACTCTTATGATCAGTGGGGTCCTCTCTCTCCTGTAGAGTGTAAGCTCGTATGGTCAGTGGCATCCTCTCTCTCCTGTAGATTGTAAGCTCTTATAATCAGCGGGGTCCTCTCTCTCTCCTGTAGAGTGTAAGCTCTTATGGTCAGTGGGGTCCTCTCTCTCTCCTGTAAAGTGTAAGCTCTTATGATCAGCGGGGTCCTCTCTCTCTCCTGTAGAGTGTAAGCTCTTATGGTCAGTGGGGTCCTCTCTCTCCTGTAGATTGTAAGCTCTTATGATCAGCGGGGTCTTCTCTCCTGTAGAGTGTAAACTCTTATGGTCAGTGGCGTCCTCTCTCTCATGTAGATTGTAAGCTCTTATGGTCAGTGGGGTCCTCTCTCTCTCCTGTAGAGTGTAAGCTCTTATGATCAGCGTGGTCCTCTCTCTCTCCTGTAGAGTGTAAGCTCTTATGATCAGCGGGGTCCTCTCTCTCTCCTGTAGAGTGTAAGCTCTTATGGTCAGTGGGGTCCTCTCTCTCTCCTGTAGAGTGTAAGCTCTTATGATCAGTGGGGTCCTCTCTCCTGTAAAGTGTAAGCTCTTATGGTCAGTGGGGTCCTCTCTCTCTCCTGTAGGGTGTAAGCTATTATGGTCAGTGGGGTCCTCTCTCTCTCCTGTAGAGTGTAAGCTCTTATGATCAGCGGGGACCTCTCTCTCTCCTGTAGAGTGTAAGCTCTTATGGTCAGTGGGGTCCTCTCTCTCCTGTAGAGTGTAAGCTCTTATGGTCAGTGGGGTCCTCTCTCTCTCCTGTAGAGTGTAAGCTCTTATGGTCAGTGGGGTCCTCTCTCTCTCCTGTAGAGTGTTAGCTCTTATGGTCAGTGAGGTCCCCTCTCTCTCCTGTAGAGTGTAAGCTCTTATGATGAGCGGGGTCCTCTCTCTCTCCTGTAGAGTGTAAGCTCTTATGATCAGTGGGGTCCTCTCTCTCTCCTGTAGAGTGTAAGCTCTTATGGTCAGTGGGGTCCTCTCTCTCTCCTGTAGAGTGTAAGCTCTTATGATCAGTGGGGTCCTCTCTCTCCTGTAGAGTGTAAGCTCTTATGGTCAGTGGGGTCCTCTCTCTCTCTCCTGTAGAGTGTAAGCTATTATAGTCAGTGGGGTCCTCTCTCTCTCCTGTAGAGTGTAAGCTCTTATGATCAGCGGGGACCTCTCTCTCTCCTGTAGAGTGTAAGCTCTTATGGTCAGTGGGGTCCTCTCTCTCCTGTTGAGTGTAAGCTCTTATGGTCAGTGGGGTCCTTTCTCTCTCCTGTAGAGTGTAAGCTCTTATGGTCAGTGGGGTCCTCTCTCTCTCCTGTAGAGTGTAAGCTCTTATGGTCAGTGGGGTCCTCTCTCTCTCCTGTAGAGTGTAAGCTCTTATGGTCAGAGGGGTCCTCTCTCTCCTGTAGAGTGTAAGCTCTTATGGTCAGAGGGGTCCTCTCTCTCCTCTAGAGTGTAAGCTCTTATGGTCAGTGGGGTCCTCTCTCTCTCCTGTAGAGTGTAAGCTCTTATGGTCAGTGGGGTCCTCTCTCTCCTGTAGAGTGTAAGCTCTTATGGTCAGTGGGGTCCTTTCTCTCCTATAGAGTGTAGGCTGTTATGGTCAGTGGAGTCCTCTCTCTCCTGTAGAGTGTAAGCTCTTATGGTCAGTGGAGTCTTCTCTCTCCTGTAGAGTGTAAGCTCTTATGGTCAGTGGGGTCCTCTCTCTCTCTCCTGTAGAGTGTAAGCTCTTTTGATCA
Source organism: Phyllobates terribilis (assembly GCF_046119375.1). Classification (NCBI taxonomy): domain Eukaryota; kingdom Metazoa; phylum Chordata; class Amphibia; order Anura; family Dendrobatidae; genus Phyllobates; species Phyllobates terribilis. Next base: position 979,231,680 of record NW_027362762.1, on the reverse strand, counting down.
GTGGTGTCCTGACTGCTCCCTCCTCTCACTCTGCTTTCTCATCACATTCTGCTCCCTCCTCACATTCTGCTCCTTCCTCACACTCTGCTTCCTTCCCACACTCTGCTCCCTCATCACACTCTTCTCCCTCCTCACACTCTGCTTCCTCCTCACACTCTGCTCCCTCCTCACACTCTGCTTCCTCCTTACGCTCTGCTTCCTCCTCACACTCTGCTCCCTCCTTACATTCTGCTTCCTCCTCACACTCTGCTCCCTCCTCACACTCTGCTCCCTCCTCACACTCTGCTCCATTCTCACACTCTGCTCCCCCTTCACACTCTGCTCCATTCTCACACTCTGCTCCCTCTTCACACTCTGCTCCATTCTCACACTCTGCTCCCTCCTCACACTCTGCTCCATTCTCACACTCTGCTCCATTCTCACACTCTGCTCACTCCTCACACTCTGCTCCTCCTCACACTCTGCTCCCTCATTAGACGCTGCCTCCTCTTCACACTCTCCTCCCTCTTCACACTCTGCTCCTTCTCACACTCTGCTCCCTCATTAGACTCTGCCTCCTCTTCACACTCTCCTCCCTCTTCACACTCTGCTCCTCCTCACACTCTGCTCCCTCATTAGACGCTGCCTCCTCTTCACACTCTGCTCCCTCTTCACACTCTGCTCCATTCTCACACTCTGCTCCCTCTTCACACTCTGCTCCATTCTCACACTCTGCTCCATTCTCACACTCTGCTCACTCCTCACACTCTGCTCCTTCATTAGACGCTGCCTCCTCTTCACACTCTCCTCCCTCTTCACACTCTGCTCCTCCTCACACTCTGCTCCCTCATTAGACGCTGCCTCCTCTTCACACTCTCCTCCCTCTTCACACTCTGCTCCTCCTCACACTCTGCTCCCTCATTAGACGCTGCCTCCTCTTCACACTCTCCTCCCTCTTCACACTCTGCTCCTCCTCACACTCTGCTCCCTCATTAGACGCTGCCTCCTCTTCACACTCTCCTCCCTCTTCACACTCTGCTCCTCCTCACTCTCTGCTACCTCTTCATACTTAGTTCTATACTCACACTTTTCAGCACACTTTTCTGTGGTTGTTTCCTACTTTTCTTTCTCTTATCTCCAGAGCTCTCTTGCTTTTTCACATTTAGTGCCGGTATCAGAGCCTGTGCTGAATGCGTCAGTAATGGCAGCGCTGTCATCTCCTGTCGTCTTCTTAGTGGGACGAATCCTGAATTCGACCTGACTGTGAATGGACATCTTATACTGCTTCCTAATATTAGCAAATAACATCCTCAGGAGGTCCATGGAATATTTCTTGTTCTGTGGGAAACAAGTTGCGGGTGTGCATGACCAATATCTCCAGCCATGCATGTTCTGGTGAGTGTGCGAATCGTGCACCTTGTGATGATGTGGTCCTGTAAGCTATAAAGACGAGCACAGGTAATATTTACCACAGCGATAGTCATGCCAAAAGTAGAAGCGTTCCCACCATCATGTAGAGGTAGACATTCCTTCTGGAAATTGACGCCTCCACTGTATGTGCCATGTCAGAGCTTCATCTTGGCCACATTTCTCCTTTATCATCAGACTGTGACCGAGGACCTAGCACAACTCATTGTACCTACACTTATTCTCAGACCTTCTCTCCATGGACTACTCATGTTATTCTTCTGCTGCGGCCACGCAAATGAGTCGAGGTTGGATCTGGTTGATCTGGATCCCACTATGATTCTTAGGCCACGGCCCCACTATCAGTATTCGGTCAGTATTTTTTCTCAGGAGTGGGAGACATGAGCTGCTCTGAGAGATGCTGCAGCTCCATCTTTTTTACATCTTTGTATCACTTTTGATCCAGTATCTGATAAGTAAAGCTTTGCAGATCCTCTTGTAGCCTTCACCTCTCTTGGTCTTGTGACATTTCTCTTCCATGTGGTGCCATTTATAACAGCAGGAAATGGGAAGGGTTTTCTGTGTTAGGTATCGCCCTCTTATAGTCGCCCATCTTCTGGACACTGGTGTAATGAAGAATTAGACTGAACTGGAGGTGAACTCTTATTACTTAGAATTTTAGAGTCCAAATTTCATCTTTGCTCTTAAGACTTTCATTAGGGTGTACTCATTTTCTCAATGTGGTCTTGAATGAATTTCTTAGAAAAATTACTTTTTTGGGTGCAAAATAACAAATCTTATTTTCAATCAATGATCTACAATTATGGGAGTATCTTGTGGATTCTGAAAGGAAACTAAAGGTTGTCTGACAAATCTGTTGGGGTGTACTCATTTATGCTGAGCACTTTAAATAAAGTGAGTCACTCTGGCTGTCCCTGGCAGACTATGCTACTCGCCTCTCTTTAGGTCTGTCTCTGGGAGTTTCCACTTTGGTTTTGTGACAAGTTTATTTATTAAATAAAGTAACAGAAGTGAAATTCAACCAATAAGGTGTTTGCCGGAGCTCCTTATACTCTCTGGTCTCAGGGTCCCCAGAAGGTTATGACTTAAAGGAATCTGTCAGCAGGGTGTTGCTATGTAACGTGAGAGCATCATGAGGTAGGTGCAGAGAGCCTGTTTCCAGCGATGTGTCACTCACTGGGCAGCTTTCTGCAGTTTTGATACAATCCCTGTTTTTTAGGCAGCATGCAGGTCAGCCGCACTGTAACACCGGCATGCGTGCATGTTGCCTAACCCTCCCCCCTGCAGGGACACCAACATACTCACCACCTTGGCCACCCAGCTGTGTCCCCTGCTATCATGATCAGCGGGGTCCTCTCTCCTGTAGAGTGTAAACTCTTATGATCAGTGGGGTCCTCTCTCTCCTGTAGAGTGTAAGCTCGTATGGTCAGTGGCGTCCTCTCTCTCCTGTAGAGTATAAGCTCTTATGATCAGCGGGGTCCTCTCTCTCTCCTGTAGAGTGTAAACTCTTATGATCAGTGGGGTCCTCTCTCTCCTGTAGAGTGTAAGCTCGTATGGTCAGTGGCGTCCTCTCTCTCCTGTAGATTGTAAGCTCTTATGATCAGCGGGGTCCTCTCTCTCTCCTGTAGAGTGTAAGCTCTTATGGTCAGTGGGGTCCTCTCTCTCTCCTGTAGAGTGTAAGCTCTTATGATCAGCGGGGTCCTCTCTCTCCCCTGTAGAGTGTAAGCTCTTATGGTCAGTGGGGTCCTCTCTCTCCTGTAGATTGTAAGCTCTTATGATCAGCGGGGTCCTCTCTCCTGTAGAGTGTAAACTCTTATGGTCAGTGGCGTCCTCTCTCTCCTGTAGATTGTAAGCTCTTATGATCAGCAGGGTCCTCTCTCTCACCTGTAGAGTGTAAGCTCTTATGGTCAGTGGGGTCCTCTCTCTCTCCTGTAGAGTGTAAACTCTTATGATCAGCGTGGTCCTCTCTCTCTCCTGTAGAGTGTAAGCTCTTATGATCAGCGGGGTCCTCTCTCTCTCCTGTAGAGTGTAAGCTCTTATGGTCAGTGGGGTCCTCTCTCTCTCCTGTAGAGTGTAAGCTCTTATGATCAGTGGGGTCCTCTCTCCTGTAGAGTGTAAGCTCTTATGGTCAGTGGGGTCCTCTCTCTCTCCTGTAGAGTGTAAGCTATTATGGTCAGTGGGGTCCTCTCTCTCTCCTGTAGAGTGTAAGCTCTTATGATCAGCGGGGACCTCTCTCTCTCCTGTAGAGTGTAAGCTCTTATGGTCAGTGGGGTCCTCTCTCTCCTGTAGAGTGTAAGCTCTTATGGTCAGTGGGGTCCTCTCTCTCTCCTGTAGAGTGTAAGCTCTTATGGTCAGTGGGGTCCTCTCTCTCTCCTGTAGAGTGTAAGCTCTTATGGTCAGTGGGGTCCTCTCTCTCTCCTGTAGAGTGAAAGCTCTTATGATCAGCGGGGTCCTCTCTCTCTCCTGTAGAGTGTAAGCTCTTATGATCAGCGGGGTCCTCTCTCTCTCCTGTAGAGTGTAAGCTCTTATGGTCAGTGGGGTCCTCTCTCTCTCCTGTAGAGTGTAAGCTCTTATGATCAGTGGGGTCCTCTCTCTCCTGTAGAGTGTAAGCTCTTATGGTCAGTGGGGTCCTCTCTCTCTCCTGTAGAGTGTAAGCTATTATAGTCAGTGGGGTCCTCTCTCTCTAATGTAGAGTGTAAGCTCTTATGATCAGCGGGGACCTCTCTCTCTCCTGTAGAGTGTAAGCTCTTATGGTCAGTGGGGTCCTCTCTCTCCTGTAGAGTGTAAGCTCTTATGGTCAGTGGGGTCCTCTCTCTCTCCTGTAGAGTGTAAGCTCTTATGGTCAGTGGGGTCCTCTCTCTCTCCTGTAGAGTGTAAGCTCTTATGATCAGCGGGGACCTCTCTCTCTCCTGTAGAGTGTAAGCTCTTATGGTCAGTGGGGTCCTCTCTCTCCTGTAGAGTGTAAGCTCTTATGGTCAGTGGGGTCCTCTCTCTCTCCTGTAGAGTGTAAGCTCTTATGGTCAGTGGGGTCCTCTCTCTCTCCTGTAGAGTGTAAGCTCTTATGGTCAGTGGGGTCCTCTCTCTCTCCTGTAGAGTGTAAGCTCTTATGGTCAGAGGGGTCCTCTCTCTCCTGTAGAGTGTAAGCTCTTATGGTCAGAGGGGTCCTCTCTCTCCTGTAGAGTGTAAGCTCTTATGGCCAGTGGGGTCCTCTCTCTCTCCTGTAGAGTGTAAGCTCTTATGGTCAATGGGGTCCTCTCTCTCCTGTAGAGTATAAGCTCTTATGGCCAGTGGGGTCCTTTCTCTCCTATAGAGTGTAGGCTCTTATGGTCAGTGGAATCCTCTCTCTCCTGTAGAGTGTAAGCTCTTATGGTCAGTGGAGTCTTCTCTCTCCTGTAGAGTGTAAGCTCTTATGGTCAGTGGGGTCCTCTCTCTCTCTCCTGTAGAGTGTAAGCTCTTATGATCAGTGGTGTCCTCACTCTCTCCTGTAGAGTGTAAGCTCTTATGGTCAGTGGAGTCCTCTCTCTCCTGTAGAGTGTAAGCTCTTATGGTCAGTGGGGTCCTCTCTCTCCTGTAGAGTGTAAGCTCTTATGGTCAGTGGGGTCCTCTCTCTCCTGTAGAGTGTAAGCTCTTATGATCAGTGGGGTCCTCTCTCTCTCCTGTAGAGTGTAAGCTCTTATGATCAGTGGGGTCCTCTCCCTCCTGTAGAGTGTAAGCTCTTATGGTCAGTGGGGTTCTCTCTCCTGTAGAGCGTAAGCTCTTATGGTCAGTGGGGTCCTCTCTCTCCTGTAGAGTGTAAGCTCTTATGGTCAGTGGGGTCCTCTCTCTCCTGTAGAGTGTAAGCTCGTATGGTGTGCGGGATCTTCTCTCTCCTGTAGAGTGTAAGCTCTTCTGGTCAGTGGGTCCTCTCTCTCCTGTAGAGTGTAAGCTCTTATGATCAGTGGGGTCCTCTCTCTCTCCTGTAGAGTGTAAGCTTTTATGGTCAGTGGGTCCTCTCTCTCCTGTAGATTGTAAGCTCTTATGGTCAGTGCAGTCCTCTCTCTCTCCTGTAGAGTGTAAGCTTTTATGGTCAGTGGGCTCCTCTCTCTCTCTCTCTCTCTCTCCTTTAGAGTGTAAGCTCTTATGTTCAGTGGGGTCCTCTCTCTCTCCTATAGAGTGTAAGCTCTTATGGTCAGTGGGGTCCTCTCTCTCTCCTGTAGAGTGTAAGCTCTTATGGTCAGTGGGGTCCTCTCTCTCTCCTGTAGAGTGTAAGCTCTTATGGTCAGTGGGGTCCTCTCTCTCTCCTGTAGAATGTAAGCTCTTATGGTCAGTGGGGTCCTCTCTCTCTCCTGTAAAGTGTAAGCTCTTATGGTGAGCGGGGTCCTCTCTCTCTCATATAGAGCGTAAGCTCTTATGGTCAGCGGGGTACATCTCTCTCTCCTGTAGAGTGTAAGCTCTTATGGTCAATGGGGTCCTCTCTCTCCTGTAGAGTGTAAGCTCTTATGGTCAGTGGGATCCTCTCCTCTAGAGTGTAAGCTCTTATGATCAGTGGGGTCCTCTCTCTCTCCTGTAGAGTGTAAGCTCTTATGGTCAGTAGGGTCCTCTCTCTGCTGTAGAGTGTAAGCTCTTATGGTCAGTGGGATCCTCTCTCTCTCTCCTGTAGAGTGTAAGCTCTTATGGTCAGTGGAATCCTCTCTCTCTCCTGTAGCGTGTAAGCTCTTATGGTCAGTGAGGTCCTCTCTCTGTCCTGTAGAGTTTAAGCTCTTATGGTCAGTGGGGTCCTCTCTCTCTCCTGTAGAATGTAAGCTCTTATTGTCAGTGGGGTCCTCTCTCTCTCTCCTGTAGAGTGTAAGCTCTTATGGTCAGTGGGGTTCTCTCTCACTCCTGTAGAATGTAAGCTCTTATGGTCAGTGGGGTCCTCTCTCTCTCCTGTAAAGTGTAAGCTCTTATGGTCAGCGGGGTCCTCTCTCTCTCTCCTGTAGAGTGTAAGCTCTTATGGTCAATGGGGTCCTCTCTCTCCTGTAAAGTGTAAGCTCTTATGGTCAGTGGGGTCCTCTCCTGTAGAGTGTAAGCTCTTATGATCAGTGGGGTCCTCTCTCTCTCCTGTAGAATGTAAGCTATTATGGTCAGTAGGGTCCTCTCTCTCCTGTAGAGTGTAAGCTCTTATGGTCAGTGGGATCCTCTTTCTCTCCTGTAGAGTGTAAGCTCTTATGGTCAGTGGGATCCTCTCTCTCTCCTGTAGAGTGTAAGCTCTTATGGTCAGTAGAATCCTCTCTCTCTCCTGTAGAGTGTAAGCTGTTATGGTCAGTGAGGTCCTCTCTCTCTCCTGTAGAGTTTAAGCTCTTATGGTCAGTTGGGTCCTCTCTATCTCCTGTAGTGTGTACGCGCTTCTGGTCAGTGGGGTCCTCTCTCTCCTGTAGAGTGTAAGCTGTAACATCTCTGGCGGCGTGCTGGCATGGCTTACCACCTCCCACCATGCAAGACCGCTATCTTACCTATCAGTCCAGGCTGCACACTTTGCTCCAGTACCTGCTGTGTCTCTTGTCTGATTGCTTATGGCGGCGGCGCGGTTACTGCCTGATTCTTAAAGTTACTGTGTGCACACTCCTAATGCCTCCCCAGCCTATTGCTGTGAGTCACTGGACACTTAAACCCCCTCTACCCAGTAGAAGGTGCCTGAGCAACACTTTTCTTCAGTGTGTTCCTAGCAACTGAGTTGCCAGGTCCTGTCCTGTATCTTGTCTGTTTCCACCACCCTGGGGGCTGTATACGCAGGACTGTTACCTGTGTCTGTGACTTCTAGTCTGTTCCGCCACCCTGGGGGCTGTATACCCAGGCCTGTTACCTGTATCTGTGACTTCTAGTCTGTCTCCGCCACCCTGGGGGCTGAGTTCCCATGCTCGTTCCTGTGTCTTGTTCCTGGTTCGGTTCCTGTCTGAACTGTGTCCTAGCCCGTTACCTGTTTGTCTCTATGTCCGAACCTTCCCTTTTCCTGCAGTGTCTGAACCTGCACCTAACTCCAACTCGTTGTCTCTGTACTTTTGTTTGTGAGTTTTGTGTCCACTCGCTACTTCATAGTAAGTACCTTGTGTGTATCTGGTTCTGCTTGTCCCGTTTCCCTGCCTCCGTATCTACCTCCTGTTTTCTAACTATCTTCCTGTATTTTCCAGTCTGTTCCATGTGAACAGAGCCCTGTCCTGTCTGCCTGCACCTTCTGCTCTGTTCTGCTCTGCTTGCCCACGGCATCTGTGGTTTCGCTCTGCTCTGCTTGTCCACCGCATCTGCGGTTTTGCTCTGCTCGTTCACTGCACCTGCAGTTTCGCTCTGCTCTGCTTGTTCACCGCATCTGCGGTTTCGCTCTGCTCTGCTTATTCAACGCACCTGCGGTTTCGCTCTGCTCTGCTTATTCACCGCACCTGCGGTTTCGCTCTGCTCTGATTGTTCACCGCACCTGCGGGTTCGCTCTGCTCTGCTTGTCTACCGCACCTGCGGGTTTTGCTCTGCTCTGCTTGTCTACCCCACCGGCGAGTTTTGCTCTGCTCTGCTTGTCTACCGCATCTGCGGGTTTTGCTCTGCTCTGCATGTCTACCGCACCTGCGGGTTTTGCTCTGCTTATCTACCGCACCTGTGGGTTTTGCTCTGCTCTGCTTGTCTACCGCACCTGCGGGTTTTGCTCTGCTCTGCTTGTCTACCGCATCTGCGGGTTTTGCACTGCTCTGCTTGTCTACCGCACCTGCGGCTACGTTCCTGTATCCCAGTCTGTACTGGTCCCTATCCTGCCTGCGTTCCTACCTGCCAGTACCCGCCTGTCTGCATGCCAGCTGTGCCTGCCAGTGCCCACCTGTCTGCATGCCAGCCGTGCCTGCCAGTGCCCACCTGTCTGCATACCAGCCCTGCCTGCCAGTACCCACCTGTTTGTATGCCAGCCTAACCTGCCTGTTCCTGCATTCCCCGGTGTGGGTCAACAGCGGTGACCGGGGTCTGACCTGGAGTAGCACCTGGTCCCTCTGCTCGGTTCCTCCCGGGTTCAAGGCGTCGACTGAGCCGACGTGCGACCTTGGTCGGACCGGGTTGATACTTAGTCACGCCCCTCCCGGCACTCCTCGGTTCATGGTCCAGTGGGATCACTAACCACGCTCACGCCAGTCAGTCCGGGCGTGAGCGTTACATAAGCTCTTATGATCAGCGGGGTCCTCTCTCTCTCCTGTAGATTGTAAGCTCTAATGGTCAGCAGGATCCTGGCTCTCCTGTAGAGTGTAAGCTCTTATGGTCAGTGGGGTCATCTCTCTCTCCTGTAGAGTGTAAGCTCTTATGATCAGTGGGGTCCTCTCTCTCCTGTAGAGTGTAAGCTCTTATGATCAGTGGGGTCCTCTCTATCTCCTGTAGAGTGTAAGCTCTTATGATCAGTGGAGTCCTCTCTCTCCTGTAGAGTGTAAGCTCTTATGGTCAATGGGGTCCTCTCTCTCTCCTTAGAGTGTAAGCTCTTATGGTCAGTTGGATCCTCTCTCTCTCCTGTAGAGTCTACGCTCTTCTGGTCAGTGGGGTCCTCTCTCTCTCCTGTAGAGTGTAAGCTCTTATGGTCAGTGGGGTCATCTCTCTCTCCTGTAGAGTGTAAGCTCTTATGGTCAGTGGGGTCCTCTCTCTCCTGTAGAGTGTAAGCTCTTATGGTGAGTGGGGTCCTCTCCTGTAGAGTGTAAGCTCTTATGATCAGTGGGGTCCTCTCTCTCCTGTAGAGTGTAAGCTCTTATGATCAGCAGAGTCCTCTCTCTCCTATAGTGTAAGCGCTTATGATCAGTGGGGTCCTCTCTCTCTCTCCTGTAGAGTGTAAGCTCTTATGGTCAGTGGAGTCCTCTCCCTTGTATAGTTTAAGCGCTTATTGTCAGTGGGATCCTCTCTCTCTCTCCTGTAGAGTGTAAGCTCTTATGGTCAGTGGGGTCCTCTCTCTCCTGTAGAGTATAAGCTCTTATGGTCAGTGGGGTCATCTCTCTCTCCTATAGAGTGTAAGGTCTTGTGGTCAGTGGGGTCCTCTCTCTCCTGTAGCGTGTAAGCTCTTATGGTCAGTGGGGTCCTCTCCTGTAGAGTGTAAGCTCTTATGATCAGTGGCGTCCTCTCTCTCCTGTAGAGTGTAAGTTCTTATGATCAGCAGAGTCCTCTCTCTCCTATAGTGTAAGCGCTTATGATCAGTGTGGTACTCTCTCTCTCCTGTAGAGTGTAAGCTCTTATGGTCAGTGGAGTCCTCTCTCTCGTATAGTGTAAGCGCTTATGGTCAGTGGGGTCCTCTCTCTCTCCTGTAAAGTGTAAGCTCTTATGGTCAGTGGGGTCCTCTCTCTCCTGTAGAGTATAAGCTCTTATGGTCAGTGGGGTCCTCTCTCTCTCCTGTAGTATGTTAGCTCTTATGGTCAGTGGGGTCCTCTCCCTCTCCTGTAGAGTGTAAGCTCTTATGCTCAGTGAGGTCCTCTCTCTCTCCTGTAGAGTGTAAGCTCTTATGGTCAGTGGGGTCCTCTCCCTCTCCTGTAGAGTGTAAGCTCTTATGATCAGTGGGGTCCTCTCTCTCCTGTAGAGTGTAAGCTCTTATGGTCAGTTGGGTCCTCTCTCTCTCCTGTAGAGTGTAAGCTCTTATGGTCAGTGGGGTCCTCTCTCTCTCCTGTAGAGTGTAAGCTCTTATGGTCAGTGGGGTCCTCCCTCTCTCCTGTAGAGTGTAATCTCTTATGGTCAGTGGGGTCCTCTGCCTCTCCTGTAGAGTGTAAGCTCTTATGATCAGTGGAGTCCTCTCTCTCCTGTAGAGTGTAAGCTCTTATGGTCAGTTGGGTCCTCTCTCTCTTCTGTAGAGTGTAATCTCTTATGGTCAGTGGGGTCCTCTCCCTCTCCTGTAGAGTGTAAGCTCTTATGATCAGTGGGGTCCTCTCTCTCCTGTAGAGTGTAAGCTCTTATGGTCAGCCGGGTCCTCCCTCTCCTGTAGAGTGTAAGCTCTTATGGTCAGCTGGGTCCTCTCTCTCCTGTAGAGTGTAAGCTCTTATGGTCAGTGGATTCCTTTATCTCCTGTAGAGTGTAAGCTTTTATGGTCATTGGGGTCCTCTCTCTCCTTTAGAGTGTAAGGTCTTATGGACAGCAGGGTCCTCCCTCTCCTGTAGTGTGTAAGCTCTTATGGTCAGTGGGGTCCTCTCTCTCCTGTAGAGTGTAAGCTCTTATGGTCAATGGGGTCCTCTCTCTCTCCTGTAGAGTGTAAGCTCTTATGGTCAGTGGGGTCCTCTCTCTCCTGTAGAGTGTAAGCTCTTATGGTCAATGGGGTCCTCTTTCTCTCCTGTAGAGTGTAAGCTTTGATGGTCAGTGGGGTCCTCTCTCTCTTTCCTGTAGAGTGTAAGCTCTTATGGTCAGTAGGGTCCTCACATGTAAGGTTCTTATCATGGACAGTAGATCTCATGTAAGGTTGATGTGGAGAGTAGATCAAATGTTGCGTGAATAGCCTTGTGAGTGGATAACATGTAAGGTTGAAAGTGTGAAGAGGAGATCACAAATAAAGGTGTTATGGACAGTAGATCATATTTAAAGTTGATAGCATAGAGAGTAGATCAATTGTGCGGTTAATGTTAGTGTGAAAAATAGATCACATGTAAGGTTTATAGCTTTGAGAGTAGATCACTTTTAAAGTGAATAGCGTGCAGAGTAAATCACACGTAAGATTGCTAGTGTAGAGAATAGATCATATGTAAGGTTGATAACATGGAGAGTAGATAACATGTAGAGGTTTTTATCATGGACAGTAAATCAGATGTAAGGAACATAGCATACAGAGAAAATCACATGTAAAGTTGATAGCCTTAAGAGGAGATCACATTTAAGGATGTTATGATGGAAAGTGGATCACACATAAGGTTGGTACCATGGAGAGAATATCAAATGTAGACTTCATAGCTGTCAGGGAAATATTAATGTCAGGAAAATGTTCTTCCATATTTGCCTGACATATATATTCACCCCCCTCCCTTATTCCCCTTCTGCTCAGCACAAAAGCCCCAATTAACACACACCTGAGAAATAGCTTACACAAACAAATGCCAGCCAAGGAGTGTTATAACTTCGTTAAGATGCGAGCCTCTTGTCCCTGGCACACGCAGCCCCCCTGCGTGTGCCAGGGACAAGAGGCTCGCATCTCAACTAATTTGCTTGTAACTGGGAAATTTGCTTTCCCGAGCTTAACAAAGAAATCTCCAGACAATCCGACTAGGAAATGAAATATGAAACATTGTAAGTTCCATACGTTTGACAATAATGGGACATATTTCTAGTGACAGAAACAGCCGAGGAATGCATACATAGTTTTCTGTGGCTGTAAGCAGAATCAGAGAGCTGTTGTTAGAACCTTGCTGTTAGGTTTTTTTTTCCTTTGCTGGTCACATGACCTTGTTGGCCTATTTAATCCTGCTCCGCCCTTTTGGCTTTGCTGGACTTCATTGTATATCTACTTTCTAGCTAGCCTGTGCTCTGTATCTAGCTCTGTTAGTTTGCTTGGTCTATGGACCTCTATGTTCTATCTATTTTGTTTGTTCGTCTGTCTGCTACTATTTCTGTTAGGAGGTGTCCCATATTCCTCCCAGTCCTTAGTACTTGTAGGGATTCCCTCCCCACATCTATAGGTCTCCGTACAGACTAGATTAGGACTTTAGCAGGTCTGATCGCAGGATCAGGTTCCCTGTTACATCGTAGGGATTCAGCTGAGTCCTATAGTAGGGACAGATCTCCTCTCTTTCCTTAGCTTTGGTAGCAGAACATAACAGTAGCAATTAGCAGGTCTTTAACCCTTTCACTGAGCCCAGCAAGAAATAGACTTTTCAGAGCAGAATCGTTCCACCCTGTTTGAGTGGACCAACGACGAAAATGAGTACAATATTCTTCAAAGGGGAGCCATCCACAGAAACCACAGCAATGGGGGATGATAAAGGTTCAGGTTTTAAATTGAGTTTTTCCACGAATAGTCGGTGCTGAGAAAGAGGAAAACATTTTACAAGAAGGTGTTGTGATAGCTGCTTTAGACTCCGTTTTGGAAGATGAGATTCTTAAAGCACAGGAGAATGCCCCATCTAACACTCCTCATGGGAGGTTGTTTGTGCCTGGGACCTTTAGGAGAGATTTGTTTGTTGAGTGTCACGAATCTCGGTTGGCAGGTCATCCCGGAATCTCTGAGACCAAGAGACTGGTGGGTCGCAGTTTTTGGTGGCCTGGATGGCAGAAGGAAGTCATTAAGTGGGTGCGCCAATGTACTATATGTGCTAGATCTAAGTCCTCACATACTCCTGCTGCGGGGTTACTTTGTCCTTTGGAGGTTCCCAGTGCTCCTTGGACACATTTGGCTATGGACTTTATAACTGACCTTCCCCCCTCTGAGGGTTTTACTGTCATCTGGGTGGTCGTGGACCGTTTTAGCAAGATGTGTCACTTGGTTCCCTTCGTCAAACTGCCCTGCGCTAAAACTCTCGCTAAGGCCTTTGTCAAGGAAATTGTCAGACTTCATGGCGTTCCTACTGACATTGTTTCTGATAGGGGTCCTCAGTTCGTGGCTCGTTTTTGGCGTGCCTTTTGTGACAGGTTGGGAATTCATTTGTCGTTTTCGTCCGGATATCATCCTGAATCTAATGGCCAGACAGAAAGGAAAAACCAGGATGTTGAGCAGTTCTTGCGTTGTTTTGTGGCAGACAATCAAGAGGGGTGGTCTGAGTTTCTGCCACTTGCCGAATTTGCTCTGAACAATCATACATCTTCTTCTGCTGGTTGTTCGCCTTTTTTTTGTTGTTCTGGGAGACATCCGTCGTTTGGGTCGTTCTCCAAGTTGGGATCTGCCGTGCCTGAGGAGGAGAATTTTTCCGGTGATTTGGAAAGAGTTTGGACGGATGTGCGTGGTAATCTTCAGCAGGCCAACAGAAAATCTAAAGACTACTTTGATAGGAAACGACAGGAGGTTTTGTTCGCTGTTGGTGACATGGTTTGGTTGTCCTCTAGGAATCTGCGGTTGAGGATTCCTTCTAAGAAATTGGGTCCCAAGTTTGTAGGGCCCTTTAAGGTGCTTCAGGTTGTCAACCAATCTGCTGTTAGGTTGGAGGTTCCTACCTCCTGGAGAATTAATCCGGTATTTCATGTCTCTCTGTTAAAAAAAGCTGTTGTGTCGGATGGTGACGCCTCTGCCTCTGTTCCTCCGGTGGTGGAGGACGGGGAATATGAAATTTCTCGCATCCTTGACTCTAGACGGTATAGAGGTAGTTTGCAGTATCTTGTGGCCTGGAAAGGTTTCGGACCCGAGGATAACTCTTGGGTGAGGTCAGATGATGTTTCCGCGTCCAGACTTATCAGAGCGTTTCACAGGAGATTTCCTGATAAGCCTGGTCCTAGGGGATCCGGAGGATCCTCTTAGAAGGGGGGGTACTGTTAGAACCTTGCTGTTAGGTTTTTTTTTCCTTTGCTGGTCACATGACCTTGTTGGCCTATTTAATCCTGCTCCGCCCTTTTGGCTTTGCTGGACTTCATTGTATATCTACTTTCTAGCTAGCCTGTGCTCTGTATCTAGCTCTGTTAGTTTGCTTGGTCTACGGACCTCTATGTTCTATCTATTTTGTTTGTTCGTCTGTCTGCTACTATTTCTGTTAGGAGGTGTCCCATATTCCTCCCAGTCCTTAGTACTTGTAGGGATTCCCTCCCCACATCTATAGGTCTCCGTACAGACTAGATTAGGACTTTAGCAGGTCTGATCGCAGGATCAGGTTCCCTGTTACATCGTAGGGATTCAGCTGAGTCCTATAGTAGGGACAGATCTCCTCTCTTTCCTTAGCTTTGGTAGCAGAACATAACAGCTGTAGCGCAAAAATCCCAGAATAGCAGACTGCAGCTATGCGATATGTGGTCTCTAACTGAAGATAAAATCATAAGGGAAAAAATGGCGTAGTTTGCAAGCTTCTGTGATCAACGAGCGATGAGTTATTGCAGAAGTTAGCGTTTAGAATAAAAATGTACAGGTTGGGGACCAGCCCACATAATGTCACCACAGGGGGCATGTGGCCAGATCTCCCCTTAGGTATAAGAGAACCCATGGAGAATACAGGAGCACTCATTGCCAGGGGGTATAAGCATTATAAGCAATGGGTCCTGTTCGATAACAGCATAATCAAACTGGAGAGCCCCTCCTCCACCTACAGTTATATGAAAAAGTTTGGGCACCCCTATTAATCTTAAGCTTAATGTTTTTTAAAAATGGGTGTTTTTGCAACAGCTATTTCAGTTTGATCTATGTAATAACTGTTGGACACAGTAATGTTTCTGCCTTGAAATGAGGTTTATTGTACTAACAGAAAATGTGCAATCTGCATTCAAACAAAATTTGACCTGTGCATAAGTATGGGCACCCTTATCATTTTCTTGTTTTAAATACTCCTACCTACTTTTTACTGAGGTACTAAAGCACTTTTTTTGGTTTTGTAACCTCATTGAGCTTTGAACTTCAGAGCCAGGTGTATGCAATCATGAGAAAAGCTACTTAAAGTGGCCACTTGCAAGTTGCTCTCCTGTTTGAATCTCCTCTGAAGAGTGGCATCATGGGCTCCTCAAAACAACTGTCAAATGATCTGAAAACAAAGATTATTCAACATAGTTGTTCAGGGGAAGGATACAAAAAGCTGTCTCAGAGATTTAACCTGTCAGTTTCCACTGTGAGGAACATAGTAAGGAAATGGAAGAACACAGGGACAGTTCTTGCTAAGGCCAGAAGTGGCAGGCCAAGAAAAACATCAGAAATGCAGAGAAGAAGAATGGTGAGATCAGTCAAGGACAAACCTCAGACCACCTCCAGAGAGCTGCAGCATCAACTTGCTGCAGATGGTGTCACTGTGCATCGGTCAACTATACAACGCACTTTGCACAAGGAGAAGCTGTATGGGAGACTGATGCGAAAGAAGCCGTTTCTGCAAGCACGCCACAAACAGAGTCGGCTGAGGTATGCAAAAGCACATTTGGAGAAGCCAATTTCTATTTGGAAGAAGGTCCTGTGGACTGATGAAACCAAGATTGAGTTGTTTGGTCATACAAAAAGGCGTTATGCATGGTGGCAAAAAAACACAGCATTCCAAGAAAAACACTTGCTACCCACAGTAAAATTTGGTGGAGGTTCCATCATGCTTTGGGGCTGTGTGGCCAATGCCGGCACCGGGAATCTTGTTAAAGTTGAGGGACGCATGGATTCCACTCAGTATCAGCAGATTCTTGACAATATTGTTCAAGAATCAGTGACAAAGTTGAAGTTACGCAGGGGATGGATCTTTCAGCAAGACAATGATCCAAAACACCGCTTCAAATCTACTCAGGCATTCATGCAGAGGAACAATTACAATGTTCTGGAATGGCCATCCCAGTCCCCAGACCTGAATATCATTGAACATCTGTGGGATCATTTGAAGAGGGCTGTCCATGCTCGGCGACCATCAAACTTAACTGAACTGGAATTGTTTTGTAAAGAGGAATGGTCAAAAATACCTTCATCCAGGATCCAGGAACTCATTAAAAGCTACAGGAAGCGACTAGAGGCTGTTATTTTTGCAAAAGGAGGATCTACTAAATATTAATGTCACTTTTCTGGTGAGGTGCCCATACTTATGCACCTGTCAAATTTTGTTTGAATGCAGATTGCACATTTTCTGTTAGTACAATAAACCTCATTTCAAGGCAGAAACATTACTGTGTCCAACAGTTATTACAGATATCAAACTGAAATAGCTGTTGCAAAAACACCAATTTTTAAAAAAATTAAGCTTAAGATTAATAGGGGTGCCCAAACGTTTTCATATAACTGTATATTGAATCATCTCCGCGATCATATAGTGTAAGTTTTTCTTCTTTTTATCCTGTTTATTTTATGTAACTGCCTATGTATTTTAATGTCTCCCTTGTAACATCCTTGTATATGAAACAAGAGGGGATTGTAGGGAGAGAAAATAGGAAGCGCAGGCTTCTAAGTGTAGTAGTTAGATTCCAAGGGTATATACTCAGTATAAATCCACTCACCTATTTGGTATCTTGAGGTAAAGCATGTAAATCCAATCAGTGGATCACTCCATTCCTCTATCCATTCAGTTTGCTGCAGAAATCTGGGAGCTGATGAGAGCACTGGACAGAGCTTTCATAGGCAATACCACTTTGTAAATGTTTTTTCCCAGCAATATGCGCTCCTGAAGGATGATGATGGAACTTGATATTCGGATTCAAAGAATTTTTATTTCAAACTAAAATACAGTATTTTAGTTTGAAATAAAAATTCTTTGAATCCGAATATCAAGTTCCATCATCATCCTTCAGGAGCGCATATTGCTGGGAAAAAACATTTACAAACATCCTTGTATATATATTTTTCCTTATCACTGTCTCCCTTTTGGATTAAATATAAAATTTAATAGTTCTGTTTCTTTTGTCCTGTAATTGTTCCCTCCTCCGAAGCCATACACAGTACCAAAACGAAGGCGCCCGTTTGTATTATATTTCAAACTCGGCCGGTGGTGGCAGAGAATAATATTAATAATCAGGCTATCATGAAGCTGACAGTGATGGTACGTGACTCCAGGCTTTGGAACCCAGAGGTGTGACGCCATACTCTCACTGGTCGCTTGCCGATATCCACGTAGCGAGTAATCTGAATTGCGTGCTCATGATTCCGGACGAAATACTGACAGCGTGACAGCAATGCCGAGATATCACGTGATTTCCCCGGTGTCGTCGCTGTGTGGGGATCCCTGACAAATTGGTGGCAGCGGTGGGATATTACAGAACATCAGTGGCTGGATTGAGCAATCATTTCTGTCACTGAAAACTTGCACGGTTCTTGCGAGAGCCTTTCTCAAGGGGTACATATCATTTGCATGAGTCCACTATAAATAGGGCCCACATGTGCTCAAAAATGGATATGTACCCCTTGAGAAAGGCTCATGCCGAAACGAGCGTCGGGGGATGTGTGCTACGTGGTTTCACTAATTGAGGTAATATGATACAATGGCTGTATTGAAGCACTTTGACTCTTGGTTATATGGAATAACACAACTGAATAGGATGTCCACAATTTACAATATCTAGTCATATAACCTGTAGGTTAGTACACAAGTTGGTCTATGTACATTATATATCGATTACATCCATTGTATCCATGTGTATTTATATACAGCCAAAACGCGCATCGGGGGACGTGCGCTACGTGGCAACATGTCTGCTGTCTTGGGGTCATACTTGATTTAGATCTTTCCTTCAGTCCCCACATCTGGTCACTTGCCCGCTCATGTCATCTATACCTCAAACATTTCAAGAATTGTGCCAGTCGTTGCACTGGTTGCCCATCCGCTACAAAGTTCAATATAACCTTATAGTTATCACTCTTACCCACAAAATGCTCCAGCACCCCCCTACATCTCCTCACTTGTCTCAGTCTACCATCCTACGCGTGCCCTCTGTTCCTCTGTTAATCTTAGGTGCTAATGACCTAAGATTAAGATCCTCCAGAATCGGAACCTCCCCCTCTCGTCTCCCAGACTTCTCACGTGCTGCACCAATTCTTTGGAATGCACTACCAGGACAATTTGATAAATTCTCAATACCTACAGTTTTAAGCGAGATATAAAAACCCATTTCTTTAGACTGGCCTATCACCTCACCTCATGTTTTGCCCATACAAAATTTTCTTCACACCCTCCATGCACTTAATAGCCCTCTGTGTCTGTACACATACTGGCTGGTGACCGGTTCATGCTGCATTGCTTGCAGCATTATGTGAACACCCACTTTATTATACTGATGACCGGACCGTACAATACAAGCAATTGTTACCATCCACCTTTCATGTGTCCCCTATTTGCTCATAGATTGCAGCTTGCGAGCCGCAGGACCCTCACCCCTCTTGTATCTGGTGATTTATTGCCTGTACAAGTCCCCTCTAAAATGTAAAGTGCTGTGGAATATGTTGGCGCTATAGAAATAAAAGTATTATTATTATTATTATTATCTCGTGTAGGATTGAGAACATGTAAAGTAGAGTAGATTAATTGCAGAGCTGATAACAGAGTGGATCACTCATAGAGTCCTCAACATGTAAAGTGGATTTGATGTAGGGTTGAGAACATGTAGAGCAGATCTTGGGCAAGATTGAATTCCTGTAAAGTAGATCACATTTATAGGCTTGAAAGCATTTAGAGTGGATTTTATGTAATAATGACAACACATAGGGTTGAGAACATGTAGAATAGGTTACAGGATGTAGGGTTGGAAATATGTAGAGTAGATCATATGTAGGATTGGGGCCATGTAGAGTAGATTACATGTAGGATTGGGACCATGTGGAGTAGATCACATGTAGATTCGGGGCCATGTAGAGTAGATCACATGTCGATTTGGGACCATGTAGAGTAGATCACATGTAGATTTGGGACCATGTAGAGTAGATCATATGTATATTTGGGACCATGTAGAGTAGATCACATGTAGATTTGGGACCATGTAGAGTAGATCACATGTAGGATCAGGACCATGTAGAGTAGATCACATGTAGATTTGGGACCATGTAGAGTAGATCACATGTAGGATTGTGACCATGTAGAGTAGATCACATGTAGGATTGGGACTATGTGGAATAGATCACATGTAGATTTGGGACCATGTAGAGTAGATCACATGTAGATTTGGGACCATGTAGAGTAGATCACATGTAGATTTGGGACCATATAGAGTAGACCACATGTAGATTTTGGACCATGTAGAGTAGATCACATGTAGATTTGGGACAATGTGGAGTAGATCACATGTAGATTTGGGACCATATAGAGTAGATCACATGTAGATTTGGGACCATGTAGAGTAGATCACATGTAGATTTGGGACCATGTAGAGTAGATCACAGGTAGATTTGGGACCATGTAGAGTAGATCACATGTAGATTTGGGACCATGTAGAGTAGATAACAGGTAGATTTGGGACCATGTAGAGTAGATCACATGTAGATTTGGGACCATGTAGAGTAGATCACATGTAGATTTGGGACCATATAGAGTAGACCACATGTAGATTTTGGACCATGTAGAGTAGATCACATGTAGATCTGGGACAATGTGGAGTAGATCACATGTAGATTTGGGACCATATAGAGTAGATCACATGTAGATTTGGGACCATGTAGAGTAGATCACATGTAGATTTGGGACCATGTAGAGTAGATCACAGGTAGATTTGGGACCATGTAGAGTAGATCACATGTAGATTTGGGACCATGTAGAGTAGATAACAGGTAGATTTGGGATCATGTAGAGTAGATCACATGTAGATTTGGGACCATGTAGAGTAGATCACATGTAGATTTGGGACCATGTAGAGTAGATCACATGTAGATTTGGGACCATATAGAGTAGACCACATGTAGATTTTGGACCATGTAGAGTAGATCACATGTAGATCTGGGACAATGTGGAGTAGATCACATGTAGATTTGGGACCATATAGAGTAGATCACATGTAGATTTGGGACCATGTAGAGTAGATCACATGTAGATTTGGGACCATGTAGAGTAGATCACAGGTAGATTTGGGACCATGTAGAGTAGATCACATGTAGATTTGGGACCATGTAGAGTAGATAACAGGTAGATTTGGGATCATGTAGAGTAGATCACATGCAGATTTGGGACCATGTAGAGTAGATCACATGTAGATTTGGGACCATGTAGAGTAGATCACATGTAGATTTGGGACCATGTAGAGCAGATCACGCACAGACCAGATCACATATTGATGTTCTGTACCTTTCTGTTTTAGAAGGGTCCTCCTCACGAGATCCTTGCATGACTTGCCTGCAGAAGTCTGTAATCGGTGGTGTTGTGGCGCTGATTGTGACGACCGCTCCGCTTCTCTTCGCCGCGTTTTACATTGGACGCAATACGAGACAGGATCAATGATGAGGTACGATTAATGTCCCGTGTGACAAGATTCATATCAGTGATGCCTGGTGGCCACCTAATATCAGGCCTTCCCATAGGGCCGCTGCTGGTCCATTCTGCAGGTGGGCTATTACAATGTCTGGTAGAAGCCCCGGTACAGGCAGGTGGTGGTCCGTTGTGAAGCTAGCAGACTGCGTACCTACTTCTTGCAGGGCTGTGGCTACAAACTTACCCGAAGGGGAGGAATTTATGACCAAAAATGAACATTTTTTGGAATATTTTGTGGCTGTTTCTGGACTAATTGGGACAAAGCTTGCAATGTCCAGTGAATATGGATTTATGGGTTGGGAGGTAAGTGCCTGCAGTATGGGATTTGCCTGTGAAAAGGGCAACCAGCAGGGGGAGCTGATGATGAACAGTCACGTGAGCAGGCAGCACAGTGGCAGGCAGCAGAGCGGGGGTGCCTGTGCCTGGTTGGTGGGACGCCTCCTGTACATGTCTCCTCGTCTCTCACAATGTCGTCTTCTACCCACAGAATCTTCTCGTGCGGCTTCTGAGAGTCTCTGCGTCCTGTTGGTCTACAATTTGCATTTTTCATTTCTGCATGGACAATAATGGCTTCCTCTTCACTCCTCCCTGAACAGCAGCCAGAAAAGACAGAAGATGTCTCCAGACGCGTCTCGCTGCCTTGTGTCCTCTGATTTTATGTACAAATTACTGTGTGACTTTATGGAGAAGAAACGTCGTGGGAAAAAATCAACAGTGGTGGTCGGGTGAAGAACTGTGAATAATAATCTTAATATAGTGACTACCAGAAATTATACCGGTCCCTCCTCTGCACATCCTCCAAGTGTGGACCATGTCTCAGGCCTGGCCACTCTGATCAGTGGGATCTCATCAGTGGAGACTCTGATCAGTGTGATGTCATTAGTGGAGACTCTGATCAGAGTGATGTCATCAGTGGAGACTCTGATCAGTGTGATGTCATCAGTGGAGACTCTGATCAGTGTGATGTCATTAGTGTACACTCTGATCAGTGGGATCTCATCAGTGGAGACTCTGATCAGTGGGATCTCATCAGTGGAGACTCTGATCAGTGTGATGTCATCAGTGGAGACTCTGATCAGTGTGATGTCATCAGTGGACACTCTGATCGGTGTGATGTCATTAGTGGACACTCTGATCGGTGCGATGTCATCAGTGGATACTCTGGTGTAATATCATTAGTGTACACTCGGATCGGAGTGATGTCATCAGTGGACACTGGTGTAATGTCATCAGTGTACACTCTGATCGGTGTGATGTCATCAGGGGACACTCTGGTGTAATGTCATCAGTGGACACTCTGATCGCTGTGATGTCATCAGTGGACACTCTGATCGGTGTGATGTCATCAGTGGACACTCTGGTGTAATGTCATCAGTGTACACTCTGATTGGTGTGATGTCATCAGTGGACACTCTGGTGTAATGTCATCAGTGTACACTCTGATCGGTGTGATGTCATCAGTGTACACTCTGATCGGTGTGATGTCATCAGTGGACACTCTGGTGTAATGTCATCAGTGTACACTCTGATCAGTGTGATGTCATTAGTGTACACTCTGATCGGTGTGATGTCATCAGTGGACACTCTGATCGGTGTGATGTCATCAGTGGACACTCTGGTGTAATGTCATCGGTGTACACTCGGATCGGTGTGATGTCATCAGTGGACACTCTGGTGTAATGTCATCGGTGTACACTCGGATCGGTGTGATGTCATCAGTGGACACTCTGGTGTAATGTCATCGGTGTACACTCGGATCGGTGTGATGTCATCAGTGGACAATCTGCTCATGTGATGTCATCAGTGGACACTGGTGTAATGTCATCAGTGGAGACTCTGATCAGTGTGATGTCATTAGTGTACACTCTGATTGGTGTGATGTCATCAGTGGACACTCTGATCGGTGTGATGTCATCAGTGGACACTCTGATCGGTGTGATGTCATCAGTGGACACTCTGGTGTAATGTCATCAGTGTACACTCTGATCGGTGTGATGTCATCAGTGGACACTCTGATCGGTGTGATGTCATCAGTGGACACTCTGGTGTAATGTCATCAGTGTACACTCGGATCGGTGTGATGTCATCAGTGGACAATCTGCTCATGTGATGTCATCAGTGGACACTGTTAGATGTGATGTCATAAGTGTACACTCGGATCGGTGTGATGTCATCAGTGGACAATCCGCTCATGTGATGTCATCAGTGGACACTCTGTTAGATGTGATGTCATCAGTGGACACTCTGATTGGTGTGATGTCATCATTAAACCCTTAACTGAATGTCAGCAGTGATCATTCTGATTGATAAACTGATGACAAACTTCTACTTTGTTCCAAACATTTCCTGTAATATCCATAAATCTGCAGCGACTATTAGTTCTGGAGTCGTCCTTTATCAATTCAAGACAGACATTGTCGATCTGATCTGATGACCCCGCCCTCTAATAATAATGAGATTACGCTGCTGACTCCTCCCTCTTATCATAGAGATAACTGCTGACTCCGCCCTCTAATAATCAGATGACTCTGTTGATCCCGCCCCCTAAGGGCAGGTTCACACGAGCTTATAAAACATCGCTCAGTGTCCATCAGAAAAGTAATGAATCATTTCCACGAGGATTTTTAGTTTCCTGTTACAGATTGTGATGTCCCAGAAAGAATCGGATCTATTCTTTCTCTGTGCGGCACCTGATGTCTCACGCACTCATTGTCCTGAATGCCGAGCCTCATCCGGAGGAATCCAGCGCACGCTGAGATACTCTGTATATTGTAAAAATTATATCGGAAAAACATGGACCGAAAATATAGTGGTGTCAATGAGCCCTAATGCTAATGAGGTGACCTCTGACCCCGCCCTCTAATGATAATGAGGTGACTGATGCCCCAGCCCCCTTATGATAATGAGATTAATTATGACCTCACCCTTTTATGATAATTAGATGACTGCTGGCCACTCCTACTAATGATAATGAGATGACCCCTCTGACCCCCCTCTAATAATAATGAGATGACCCCTCTGAGCCCCCCTCTAATAATAATGAGATGAATGACCCCACCCCCTTATGATAATGAGATTAATTATGACCTCACCCTTTTATGATAATTAGATGACTGCTGGCCACTCCTACTAATGATAATGCGATTACTCTTGCCCTGCCCTCATTGCTAGGTCCGCTGCTTTTTCTAATTCCAGATATCGAGTTGTGGCCACGTAGGCATCCCTCCCCTGAGGCGTCCCTCCCCTGAGGCGTCCCTCCCCTGAGGCATCCCTGCCCTGAGGCGTCCTTCCCCTGAGGCGTCCCTCCCCTGAGGCATCCCTGCCCTGAGGCGTCGTTCCCCTGAGGCGTCCCTCCCCTGAGGCGTCCCTCCCCTGAGGCATCCTTCCCCTGAGGCGTCCCTCCCCTGAGGCGTCCCTCCCCTGAGGCATCCCTGCCCTGAGGCGTCGTTCCCCTGAGGCGTCCAGGTGAGCTCCTCCATGTGTAATCCCCTCTGGGCGGCGTCTGTTCATGGACTTTTTATTGGCCGGTGAATATCTGGCATCGATCTCTCTACTGATTTGCCGTGGAGAGAATTTATGATGCGACTTTGAAATTAAAATGAACCATTTTCACAATTGAGTCATCATTGTCTGTGACTGACTGTTACTTCCACAATCAGTAGTCAGGTTCTGACTCTGAGCTGTGGGGGCATCATTATATGTATAACGGAGCTGTGGGGACATCATAGTATATATAGAGGAGCTGTGGGACCACCATACTGTGTATAGGGGAGCTGTGGGGACATCATACTATGTATAGAGGAGCTGTGGGGGCATCATTCTGTGTATAACGGAGCTGTGGGGACATCGTAGTATATATAGAGGAGCTGTGGGACCACCATACTGTGTATAGTGGAGCAGTGGGACCACCATACTGTGTATAGGGGAGCTGTGGGGACATCATACTATGTATAGAGGAGCTGTGGGGGGCATCATTCTGTGTATAACGGAGCTGTGGGGACATCGTAGTATATATAGAGGAGCTGTGGGACCACCATACTGTGTATAGTGGAGCAGTGGGACCACCATACTGTGTATAGCGGAGCTGTGGGGACATCATACTATGTATAGAGGAGCTGTGGGGGCATCATTCTGTGTATAACGGAGCTGTGGGGACATCGTAGTATATATAGAGGAGCTGTGGGACCACCATACTGTGTATAGTGGAGCAGTGGGACCACCATACTGTGTATAGGGGAGCTGTGGGGACATCATACTATGTATAGAGGAGCTGTGGGGGCATCATTCTGTGTATAACGGAGCTGTGGGGACATCATAGTATATATAGAGGAGCTGTGGGACCACCATACTGTGTATAGTGGAGCAGTGGGACCACCATACTGTGTATAGGGGAGCTGTGGGGACATCATACTATGTATAGAGGAGCTGTGGGGGCATCATTCTGTGTATAACGGAGCTGTGGGGACATCGTAGTATATATAGAGGAGCTGTGGGACCACCATACTGTGTATAGTGGAGCAGTGGGACCACCATACTGTGTATAGGGGAGCTGTGGGGACATCATACTGTGTATAGCGGAGCAGTGGGACCACCATGCTGTGTATAGGGGAGCTGTGAGGACATCATACTCTATATAAAGGAGCAGCAGTCCCACAATACTGCATATAGAGGAGCTGTACATTGGGGACTCAGTGGATGTTATTAAAAGTTAAGTGGGCACTTAAGAAGCATTATTGTTATAGGGCACTCAGGGTATTGTGGCCATCAAAGGGGCACACTGTTTTCTAGGGCACTTGGACAGGGCATTAATATTTTCTAGGAGGCAATTTTACCATCTAGAGGGCACAAAGGAGGCGTTATTACTATGTAAGGGGTAAAGTGGCGACAATATTAGGTGGGGGCACAGTGGAGGCATCATAATATGGGGGCACAATGGACGCATTATTATGTGGGGGGCACAGTGGTGGGCATTATTATGTGGGGGCACAGTGGTGGCATTATTATGTGGGGGGCACAGTGGAGGCATTATTATGTGGGGGGCACAGTGGAGGCATTATTATGTGGGGCGCACAGTGGTGGCATTATTATGTGGGGGGCACAGTGGTGGCATTATTATGTGGGGGGCACAGTGGTGGCATTATTATGTGGGGGGCACAGTGGTGGGCATTATAATGTGGGGGCACAGTGGTAGCATTATTATGTGGGGGGCACAGGGGTGGCATTATTATGTGGGGGGCACAGTGGTGGGCATTATTATGTGGGGGGCACAGTGGAGGCATTATTATGTGGGGGGCACAGTGGTGGGCATTATTATGTGGGGGGCACAGTGGAGGCATTATTATGTGGGGGGCACAGTGGTGGCATTATTATGTGGGGGGCACAGTGGTGGGCATTATAATGTGGGGGCACAGTGGTAGCATTATTATGTGGGGGGCACAGTGGTGGCATTATTATGTGGGGGGCACAGTGGTGGGCATTATTATGTGGGGGCACAGTGGTGACATTATTATGTGGGGCGCACAGTGGTGGCATTATTATGTGGGGGGCAGTGTGGGGGCATTATTATGTGGGGGGCACAGTGGTGGGCATTATAATGTGGGGCACAGTGGTAGCATTATTATGTGGGGGGCACAGTGGTGGCATTATTATGTGGGGGGCACAGTGGTGGGCATTATTATGTGGGGGCACAGTGGTGGCATTATTATGTGGGGCGCACAGTGGTGGCATTATTATGTGGGGGACACAGTGGTGGCATTATTATGTGGGGGGCACAGTGGTGGGCATTATTATGTGGGGGCACAGTGGTGGCATTATTATGTGGGGGGCACAGTGGAGGCATCATTATATGGGGGCACAGTGGAAGCATTATTATGTGGGGGGCACAGTGGTGGCATTATTATGTGGGGGGCACAGTTGAGGCATTATTATGTGGGGGGCACAGTGGTGGCATTATTATGTGGGGGGCACAGTGGTGGCATTATTATGTGGGGGGCACAGTGGAGGCATCATTATATGGGGGCACAGTGGTGGGCATTATTATGTGGGGGGTACAGTGGAGGCATCATTATATGGGGGTACAGTGGAGGCATTATTATGTGGGGGGCACAGTGGTGGCATTATTATGTGGGGGGCACAGTGGAGGCATCATTATATGGGGGCACAGTGGAAGCATTATTATGTGGGGGGCACAGTGGTGGCATTATTATGTGGGGGGCACAGTGGTGGGCATTATTATGTGGGGGCACAGTGGTGGCATTATTATGTGGGGGGCACAGTGGAGGCATCATTATATGGGGGCACAGTGGAAGCATTATTATGTGGGGGGCACAGTGGTGGCATTATTATGTGGGGGGCACAGTTGAGGCATTATTATGTGGGGGGCACAGTGGTGGCATTATTATGTGGGGGGCACAGTGGTGACATTATTATGTGGGGGGCACAGTGGAGGCATCATTATATGGGGGCACAGTGGTGGGCATTATTATGTGGGGGGTACAGTGGAGGCATCATTATATGGGGGTACAGTGGAGGCATTATTATGTGGGGGGCACAGTGGTGGCATTATTATGTGGGGGGAACAGTGGAGGCATCATTATATGGGGGCACAGTGGAAGCATTATTATGTGGGGGGCACAGTGGAGGCATTATTATGTGGGGGGCACAGTGGTGGCATTATTATGTGGGGGGCACAGTGGTGGCATTATTATGTGGGGGGCACAGTTGAGGCATTATTATGTGGGGGGCACAGTGGTGGCATTATTATGTGGGGGGCACAGTGGAGGCATTATTATGTGGGGGGCACAGTGGAGGCATTATTATGTGGGGGGCACAGTGGTGGCATTATTATGTGGGGGGCACAGTGGTGACATTATTATGTGGGGGGCACAGTGGTGGCATTATTATGGGGAGGGCACAGTGGTGGCATTATTATGTGGGGGGCACAGTGGAGGCATTATTATGTGGGGGGCACAGTGGTGGCATTATTATGTGGGGGGCACAGTGGTGGCATTATTATGTGGGGGGCACAGTGGAGGCATCATTATATGGGGGCACAGTGGAAGCATTATTATGTGGGGGGCACAGTGGTGGGAATTATTATGTGGAGCAGTAAGAGGAGCTGTTTTGTGCCACACAGCAGGTGCAGTAATATGGACACATACGGCAGCAGCGGATTCGTATTGGGGTATCAGCAGGATGAGGAGGTTGTGCAGGTTGGGAATAGATGGGGCCGTTTTGGAGATGTGAGAAGTCAAATGTGTCTGTGCTGTAATCTCTGCAGACGAGTCCTGGCTGGAGAAGTCGTCATGTCGGTCTGGGCCAGATGAAAAAGACAGGAAAAGCGAACGAGTCCATCAGAGAGAACGTCACCTGTAAGTCACCATCTATAACCATACTGTGATCTATATGTTCTGCAGGACCGGTATCTACCTCTATATGGTCACTATATGGTGGTAATATCACTGCGTCACCATAGTTTTAATCATTATTTTTATTAGGGGCCCACTCAGATGTTTTGCCCCCCCTGAGCTGAACCCTAGCTACGCCTCTGCGTCTGCCCATTCTGGATGGTTTCTCCTGGTCCTAAAGATGAGTCAGAACCGCCATTGGGAGCTCTGGTTCAGATGGTACTTGGTGTCCCAGAACAGCCACCAGTCTGAGGGTCTCTGCATATGGCCCGATAGCACGGAGACTGGTGGCCATTACTGAGATGTTTGGATCTCTCCAGTCTTCCTGAGCTCCAGAACCACCAAAACCAATTATATTGATAGCAAAATTATTACCACCTTCAAAAATGGCGAGTTCCCAGGAGGCTGCAGCCAGGAGAAACATCTTTTCGGGGCGTCCTCCATGTCCTGCCGGATGGAATCAGTTTTTGATTTTGTCTTCTGCTTTTTGACTTTCTACATTTTTATTATAAATAGAAAAGATACAATGTCGCATCCAAATTCACAACTAACAGCCGGTCTGTGCACGCGGGCCATCGCGAGACCTTGTCCACAGCCCATACAAATGACATCATAATTATAGGAATAAACACATTCAATAATGTTAATAAGGCAGCATTAACATGAGAATAAAAATATAGGGAACTAAAAGATTTTAATAGGACAAATTTATCAAACTATAAAGTCAAAGAAACTAAAAACAGAAGAAAGAAAAAAAAATAGAAAACATTTTTGAAAAAATTGAAAAGAAAAAAGTTTTGGGTTTGTACCGGACACTCAGTGTCTCAGAACTCCGAACACTCAGTGGCTCAGAACTCCGAACACTCAATGTCTCAGAACTCCGAACACTCAGTGTCTCAGAACTCCGAACACTCAGTGTCTCAGAACTCCGAACACTCAGTGTCTCAGAACTCCGAACACTCAATGTCTCAGAACTCCGAACACTCAGTGTCTCAGAACTCCGAACACTCAGTGTCTCAGAACTCCGAACACTCAGTGTCTCAGAACTCCGAACACTCAATGTCTCAGAACTCCGAACACTCAGTGGCTCAGAACTCCGAACACTCAGTGTCTCAGAACTCCGAACACTCAGTGGCTCAGAACTCCGAACACTCAGTGTCTCAGAACTCCGAACACTCAGTGTCTCAGAACTCCGAACACTCAGTGTCTCAGAACTCCGAACACTCAGTGTCTCAGAACTCCGAACACTCAATGTCTCAGAACTCCGAACACTCAGTGGCTCAGAACTCCGAACACTCAGTGTCTCAGAACTCCGAACACTCAGTGTCTCAGAACTCCGAACACTCAATGTCTCAGAACTCCGAACACTCAGTGTCTCAGAACTCCGAACACTCAGTGTCTCAGAACTCTGAACACAGACTTTTTCCGTTGTATTGTTTGGGTTCGGTGCCAAATATCAATTATTCAATTATTGCCATGGCTGTGATTGGTCGGCGCAGCACATGACCAGGCCTGTATAAACACTGGATCACGGGTGCCGCCGCCAGTCTGCTCTGGTTAGTGTAGGGACAGGATGCCGCTCAAGTGAGGACAGTGTTAGGTTCTGTGTGTGTACTCTGCCAAAAAGCCTCTGTGTGTGTCTTCTGTGCGGTCACCAGATACTGATGCTGGAGGTGACGGGCGGTCAACAGATACTGATGATGGAGGTGACGGGCGGTCACTAAATACTGATGATGGAGGTGATGGGCGGTCACCAGATATTGATGCTGGAGGTGACGGGCGGTCACCAGATACTGATGATGGAGGTGATGGACAGTCACCAGATACTGATGATTGAGGCAGTCACCAGATACTGATGATGGAGGTGATGGGCGGTCACCAGATACTGATGCTGTAGGTGACGGGCGGTCACCAGATACTGATGATGGAGGTGACGGGCGGTCACCAGATACTGATGATGGAGGCGGTCACCAGATACTGATGATGGAGGTGATGGGCGGTCACCAGATACTGATGATGGAGGGGACAGGCGGTCACCAGATACTGATGATGGAGGCGGTCACCAGATACTGATGATGGAGGTGATGGGCGGTCACCAGATACTAATGCTGTAGGTGACGGGCGGTCACCAGATACTGATGATGGAGGTGACGGGCGGTCACCAGATACTGATGATGGAGGTGATGGGCTGTCACCAGATACTGATGATGGAGGCGGTCACCGGATACTGATGATGGAGGTGATGGGCGGTCGCCAGATACTGATGATGGAGGTGATGGGCGGTCACCAGATACTGATGATGGAGGTGATGGGCGGTCACCGGATACTGATGATGATATTCTTCTATTCTGTCACTTTGTGTCTTGTAAATAAGAATAGTCAATTAACCCTTGCTTGTCTTCAGCTTCTGACTCTGCAGCGTCTTCCCACCCGCCATTTGCACAGCACTGTATATACTGTATACATTACGTACATATGAAGGGTTCATGATTGTGCCGTTGTTTTGGCTGCAGGAAACCGTTGTGTGAGAAAATTCTGACTATCTTATGTATTTGGAGAAGTGGAAGCTCAGAATTGGGGAAACAGAAGCTCGTTGTGCTGGAGGTTCGGGCCGATGGTATCTCACATGTGATGTACGGGAATATTACTGTCTGTGACGGAACTTTCCAGAAAATTCTCACTATCTGCAGCTCGTAATAAAAGTATAAATTGTGAGATTGTGAAGAACGTTCTCTTCATGGTCCAGTCATCATATCACATCAAGTACAAAGAAGCCTCATCTCTAAATTAGGCCTCCTTCACATTTCTGTGTTGTATGCATTTTTTTTTTCGGAGAGATCCCGTACCCATTATAATCTACTAGCTATTGAGCCCATTCTACGCCCGAGTGGTGAGCATTTTTATAGGTATATGGTCTCCTATCCTGCTATGTGCTGCCCCCATCCTGCTCTGTGCTGCCCCCACTGTGCTACCCCCATCCTGCGCCCCCATCGTGCTGCCCCCATCCTGCTTTGTGCAGCCCCCATCCTGTTATGTGCAGCCCCCATCCTGTTATGTGCAACACTAGTCAACCTCCGCTAGCACTCTAAAGACAAAATGGGAAGACAACACAGGGGAATAATAACTTAGCTTTAGAATAACTCCAACAGGGACACGGCCTCAAGACTCCAGAGAGGACATGATGCTGCTTCAGCCAAGTTCCAAGTAGAAATGAGTATAACCGGCGACACCCACCTAGACACACCAGGTATATATACACCCAGAATAAAGGGAGGTAGTCGCTGGGTCCTAAACATAGCCTCCTATCTAGGCAGCTGTCTGCATTGCCAAACATGGAGATCTCCTGCAAACCACAGCAGGGTGACTGTCTGTCACCTCTGATACACCCGTGACATTACCTCCCCCTCTACGAGTGGCCTCCGGACACTCAGGACTGGGTTTCTCAGGAAAAGAGAATTTTAACGTCACTTGGAAAGTGCTTGTCAACTTGGTCACACTATATAAATCCATGCAAAAAAAAAAATATATACTTACCCTCTGATGGCCCCCGTTGTCTTGCTTCCCTCCGTTCTCCCTTGCCGGCAGCGGCACACTGAAGGACCTGCCGACGTCACATGACTATGACATCAGCGCAGGTCCTTCAGTCCATCGCGAACTGCTGGCATGCGAGGAGGAGCGCACCGCGGGCCGCCAGAAGGTAAGTATATATTTATTTTTTATTTTATTCTGTTTTTTTTACAGTTTTCTATGGTACCCAGGTCCGGAGAAGAGTCTCCTCTCCTCTAAACCCGGGTACCATCCACACATTGAAACGCGTGGATTCCGCATCTACATATACAGTTGTGGCACCCCGCTACCTCAGGTACCACAAGACCCAAAAGGGTGCATGGATGGACTTCTCCGCAAGAGGCCCTCACTACAAACAACACCTCCACCCTTCCACCTCAGACCACCAGAGGGAGCCCTGTTAGGGATATATATATGGAGGGTGGAGTTAGGTAGTTAGAGAGAGTGTGCTGCCACTGAGAGCAGTGAAGACGCAGTATGTCTGCTGCTGTGTTCTGAGGGCCCTGAGTGTGGCCGGAGGCTAAGGAGGCAGAGGAGAATCACAGGCTCACCCCAGAGTACATAATCCGGACACCGGGTCCGCGCCTACAGGGTCCTCTATACCCAGTAGGGACAACCAGCATACCAGGAGAATTACAGATCCCTGGTCAACCTGAAGCTAAACCCTTAAAAGGACTAGGAACCACGAAGGCCCCAGCGTCCAGGGATAGTGGTTGCCAGAGAAAGGTCCTACTACCAAGCGACAGGTGAGAGAGCAACACAACACAGAAGCTAGGCCAAGTTCCAGGCTGGCTAGAAGCTTAGAGAGAGGGAGACACGGACCAGGAGGCCTTATACCCGCTCACTGGGGAGAAGTCCTGAAGTGCACCCTTCCTAGCAAGTACCCTGGACCGTAACTGCCGTTACACCAGTAAAGGTACTGAAGCGAACCCCCTGTGTATGTGTCCGTCATTCCCCTGGACCTGGCCACCTTTCACCTGCATCCCTCCCATCAACTCTGCCCCGGGGGGTCCGCTCCACCTGTGGGGAGCAGAAACATCCCAGCTGCCATTTCATCACCCCCGGAGGTCTGCAGCAGCACCGGTAACCATTACCGGAAACCACAGGTGGCGTCACGAAACAAACCATACACTAAAAATCCCTTTTTCAAGAGAGACCCCAGAGTACGGGCCCGGGAGCTGACTGCCGTGACATCCTAAGCAAGGTAAAAGGCCCGGGTACCGAGTCCCCTATATCCCCCTGGGTGACACACAGTGATGCGTAATCCATGCGTTCTAATGCAAGTCAATGGCGGCGAAAACGCAGCGCTTCCGCAAAATAATTGGTAGTGCTGCGTTTTTTTCCGCAATGATGATCCGCAGCGGAAATTTCCGCAGCATGTGCACAGCACAAGCGGATTATCATTGGGGAACATGGCAGACCTTCTACCATGTGTTTTTTAAGCGTTTCTGCAGCGTTTTTGAGGCACACAGCCTCAATATTATATTCTTGGTAGACAACCACACAAAGTCATTCACATTCAGGTCCGGACCTGGCAAGCGCTTTCTGTCAGCCATACATTTATACCTGTCACCCATGGTCTTCAAATTACACATAACACCCTGCCATACCGAGGAGAGCGACGAAGCAAACCGTTCCTCTTCAGGAACTACCGAAGCTCCCCCCCACTGAAAGTACCAAACTGTGGATAATAACCGTATGCACCGAAAAAAGGTGACCTGCCAGTGGATTCTTGACGATGATTATTGATGGAAAATTCTGCCAGAGGTAAGTAGGATGCCCAATCCTCCTGATTTTCGGAGACGAAACACCTGAGATAGGTCTCCAAATTCTGAATGACGTGCTCGGTCTGACCATTTGACTGAGGGTGGAAGGCAGAGGAAAAGGATAGCTGCACCCCCATTCGAGAACAGAAAGCTTTCCAGAACTTGGAAACAAACTGGGTCCCCTGATCAGACACCACATTGGAGGGAACCCCATGAAGCTTCACAATCTCATTTATGAACACCTGAGCAATTGTCGTAGCATTGGGAAGTGCAGGTAATCTACTACTACTAAAACCACCGTTTTGCCTGCAGAAAGCGGTAGGTCACTAATAAAATCCATGGACAAGAATGTCCATGGCCTGCTAGGGATAGGTAGCGGAAGAAGAGTACCAGACGGATGGGTGTGTGAAAACTTAGAACGCGCGCAAATACTACAAGCAGCTACGTGTTCAATCACATCCCGATACAACACCGGCCACCAAAAACGACGAGAGAGGAGGTCCGCAATTTCCTTACCACCTGTATGCCCAGCAAGCACAGAGTTATGATGTTCCTTGATTACTTTTTCCTGAACAGGAGGGTGAGGTGTGGAGGCTCAGGGTAAAGAGCCAAAATGACTACCCCTTTCTGTAATATCGGGGCAGGGTTCTCATGGTCACCACCACCAGGGAAGCTCCGGGACAAAGCATCAGCCTTGACGTTTTTGACCCCTGGACGAAAAGTGACAAAAAAATTGAACCTAGTAAAAAACAGGGACCATCTGGCTTGCCTAGGGTTGAGACATTTAGCTGACTGGAGATATAACAGGTTCTTTTGGTCAGTAATAACAGTAATAGGATGGACAGTCCCCTCCAACCAGTGTCGCCATTCCTCGAATGCCAATTTGATTGCCAAAAGTTCCCTATTACTCACATTATAATTTCTCTCAGCCGAAGACAATTTTTAGAAAAGAAGGTGCATGGACGCCATTTACCAGGGGACGAACCCTGAGACAACACAGCCCCAACCCTGACATCTGAAGCATCAACCTCCACAATAAAGGGTTGAGAAACATCGGGTTGACTGAGTATAGGTGCAGTGACAAAATGATTCTTTAAGGAAGAAAAAGCCTGGAGGGAAGCCTCCGACCATTTGGTAAAATCAGACCCCTTCTTAGTCATGTCAGTAAGGGGTTTCACAGTTACTGAGTAATTTTGGATGAATTTCCTGTAAAAATTAGTAAAGCCCAGAAAACATTGTAGGGCCTTCAGGTTCTCGGGACGTTCCCAGTCAAGGACTGCACGGATCTTCTCTGGATCCATCCGAAAACCTGAAGATGACAACAAGTACCCCAAAAACTGCACCTCCGGAACAGCAAAAACCCATTTTTCTAGTTTGGCATAAAGTTTGTTATCTTTTAATACCTGAAGCACCTGCTTAACATGCCCCCGATGGGTCTCAAAATCAGATGAGTAAACTAAATTACCATCCAGATAGACCACCACAAACCTGCCCACCAAATGATGGAAAATATAATTTATGAAATGCTGGAATACCTCGGGTGCATTGGTCAAACCAAAAGGCATAACCAGACTCTCGAAATGTCCTTCCGGGGTATTGAACGCCGTCTTCCATTCATCCCCTTCTCTGATTCTAACCAGATTGTAGGCTCCCCTTAAATCCAACTTGGAGAAGACCTTATCTCCTACAACCTGGCTGAGCAAATCAGGAATCAGAGGAAGAGGGTATGGATCACGGATGGTAATTTGATTTAATTCCCGTAAATCAGGGACGGAGAACGCCATCTTTTTTCTTCACAAAGAAGAACCCTGCCGCCACGGGTGAAGATGAGGGTCTGATATGTCCCTTCTCCAGACTTTCCGCAATGAAATCCTTCATGACTTGTCTCTCAGGGCCAGTAAGATTATACAGTCTGGACTTTGGTAGTTTAGCTCCGGGGGTCAGGTTAATAGGACAGAGATAAGCACGATGAGGAGGCAAATCCTGACACCACCTCTCAGAAAAAACACCCTCAAAACCAGACAGAAAAGCAGGTAATATCCCCGTAGAGACAGCAGCAATGGAAATATCTAAACAGTTCTCATGGCAGTAATCTCCTCATTCAATAATCTCCCCGATTTACCAATCCACCAACAGATTATGTTTAACAAGCCAAGGTATACCCAAGACAATCGGAGTAGGGAGATTCTCCAGAACTTAGCAAGGGATTATTTCACAATGAACTGACCCCATCCTCAGTTTTACATTATGTACAATCTGAGTAAATGCTTCCTGTGCAAGTGGCGCTGAGTCGATGGCAAAGATGGGAATAGGTTCAGCTAAAGCACAGCGAGCAAGACCATGAGTCTTCACAAACTCAGCATCAACCATGCTGACCCCGGCTCCACCGTCAACAAACACAGAAATTTTTTCGGTTTTGCTCTCTAGCACCACCTCTGCTGTTAGGGCAAAGCGGGAACTGCAATTTGGCCACAAATGCACCCCTTGTTTATCCAACTCCAGACCACTGAGAGTTAAAGGAGTCTCCTTTTGTTTAGGAATTGAAGGACAGGTCCCAACAAAGTGTCCCTTTTTCCCATAAAAAAACATACGCCTTTTTTCTTGTGAATCTCCGGGGAGATGTATGATGTAGAGGCACCCTCTAACTGCATGGGTTCCTTCACCTCCCCCAGTACTGGTTCACCCCCAGACCTCTCCCTTGGCAAAGGTACAC
The DNA here is from genome assembly GCF_046119375.1 of Phyllobates terribilis. Lineage (NCBI taxonomy): Eukaryota > Metazoa > Chordata > Amphibia > Anura > Dendrobatidae > Phyllobates > Phyllobates terribilis. The sequence goes on along the minus strand of NW_027362762.1, from coordinate 979,195,859 downwards.
AACCCCAACAAGAAGGCCTCGGAGAAGAAGGTTGCCCCCGTCTATCCCGAAGGTGCCTATCCAGACGTATGGCCAAAGACATGGCAGCCTCGAAGGACTGAGGGGTTTCATATACAGCCAAGGCATCTTTTAACCTTTCAGTAAGACCCTCATAAAATTGACTTTTAAGGGCTGAGTCATTCCACTTGGAATCCGTTGCCATCTACAGAATTCCGAGCTGTACGTCTCCACTGACCGATTCCCCTGCTGAAGGCGACGTAGCCTAGACTCAACCAAGGCGACTCGGTCAGGGTCATCATAGATGAGGGCAAGAGCTCCAAAAAACCCCTCCACAGACTGGAGACAAACTGAGTCCTGCGATAACGAAAATGCCCAGGACGGAGGATCTCCCTGCAGTAGAGAGATCACAATACCAACCCGCTGCTCCTCATTACCGGAGGAGAAGGGATGAAGTTTGAAATACAATTTGCATACCTCCTTAAATACAAAAAACCTTGTCCCTACCTCCTGAAAACCTGTCCGGGAGGGAAACCTTGGGTTCTGGCAGGGGAGGCCTACCTGCAGAGACCCCCACATTGGCGGTCTGTAACCGCTGCTGAACCTCACAGCAGAGGTCTTTCACCTCCAGAGACAGACAGCGGAACTGCTCTGCGAGCTCTGCAACTGATCCCATACTTAAGGGAGTAAGGAAAAAAAAGGTGCATGTCCAAAAACTCACAAAGAAAAAACAAAACAAAATGTCAATCTTGTGTCTTTTTTTTTTTTTTTCTTCCACAACGTGCTCGGCCGGTTATAATGTCACGCCAGGTGTAAGTGCAACACAGAGAGTCACGCCTGGTATGAGTGCAACACATAGGGGAAAGGGAAAGGGAGCCCAGACACTAGGGAAAGGGGGAAGAGGTGACCTCCTAATCTGGACTAGCATCATCCTGTCTCCCCCTAACGTCCCTATACAGCCTCTGCAGCTGTCGCCGATCACGTGCCTCACCCTACTATCCCTGGTGTAAGGCTATAGCTGGGGGTGGAAGGATATGAGCACTATTCAACCTCCGCTAGCACTCTAAAAACAAAAGGGGAAGACAACACAGGGGAATAATAACTTAGCTCTAGAAGAACTCCAACAGGGCACACGACCTCAAGACTCCAGACAGGACATGATGCTGCTTCGGCCAAGTTCCAAGTAGAAATGAGTATAACCGGCGACACCCACCTAGACACACCAGGTATATATACACCCAGACTAAAGGGAGGTAGTCGCTGGGTCCTGAACACAGCCTTCTATCTAGGCAGCTGTCTGCATTGCCAAATGTGGAGATCTCCTGCAAACCACTGAAGAGTGACTGTCCCGTGACACCTGCTATGTGCAGCCCCCATCCTGCTATGTGCAGCCCTAATCCTGCTGCCCCATCCTGTTATGTGCTGCCCCATCCTGTTATGTGCTGCCCCATCCTGTTATGTGCTGCCCCCATCCTACTGCCCCATCCTGTTATGTGCTGCCCCATCCTGTTATGTGCTGTCCCCATCCTGCTCCACCATCCTGGTATTTGTGCCCCCATCTATATGTAACACCTGCACATGGAACTGTCAGAGCAGCTACTGGTATACTGGGACTTACAGACACTAAGAAGAGCTTTGCAGCTGCTGTTAAACAGGGACCTACAGACATTAACCGCTTTTCCCCTGAGCTGCAGTGGACTACAACTCCCAGGGACCCTTGTTTCAGTCAGATGACACAGCCTGGAAGGATAGAAGGAGAGAGAGTGGATTGGATGAGGAGGGACTTGGAGGAGGCAGCTGGGCAGAAAGTGAAAGTTCAGAGGAGAAGGAGCGTGGTATCTTGCTGTGAGAGACGGAGCAGTGTGGATCTGCATTCCTCTACGCTGCAGAGTGTGGCGGCCCCCTCTGAGATACCCGCGCTGCTGGAGAGAGCGCGGTCCTGTCACCCTCTGTAGCAAGTTACATCAAGGACTCGGAGAGTTCTGCCAGCACTCCCACCGTATAAAGGCCTGAATCCTGACGCCCCCAGCTGGTGTCCAGAGAACCATCCCACTGTTTGAGACACACAGTGAGTGCCCTTCTGAGACTTGTGGTTCTACCAGCGCTATTAACAGTGAGTACACTACAACCTAGACTATTGACATTAATATTCATCTAAGTGCACCAATGGTCCTAATTTGCGTGCCAACATCTGCGGCAACTGGGCCCCAACGTTTGGAATGAGTTAATACAAAAAGGGAAAACCTGCTACGTTAGATTTGCCGGGTCGGAGTAGAAGTAGATTGTGATGTGTATATGACTTTTATAGAGCACCGTTACTTGTCTTGTATGTTATTCCTTTACACCCACCTTAATTCTGCTGCATAGTAATAAACCTGTTAAACGGTTTTACTCCTGTTCCCTGTGTGTGTACTGAGCTGTGGCAGGGGCTTCCCGAATCAGCCCCCGGCAGAAGATAACCGTCCGTCTGCAGTCCCAGAGAGAGAGCTCCAATCAAGATTCGGGTGGAGGCACTGCGCCCTAGAGAGGTGAGACCCCCCCATAACACCCAGTGTACCATGGTAGCCCTAAAGGGGTGTTACAGTGGAGGCACTGCTGATATCCAGAACTAACACAGGAGTATTTACTATGGAGACTTTAACAGAGCAAGAAGTGTATTTGTGGTGTGAAGAGATGGATGTTACAGCTAAACAAAGCTTTGCAGTGAGTGATGAGCTCTGTGATGCATCTGATGAAGAGATATTGAAAATAGTTAACCGACTCACTGAACTTGCCCACCCTAAAGTGGTCGACCGCAGGAAGGAAAAGGGGGGACAGTTACTCACAGCCCTGATCTCAAACGGGAAGATCTTGAGGAAAGAATACTTCCCATCCATGATAGCCGTGTCCCCAGAGTATGGTCGACAATGGAAGATCACTTGGCCTACTGAGTCCGAAGTTGAGACCCGGCAACAGGAATCAACCACTCAGCCTAGAAAGACTAGCATATGTCCACCCTCTACTCCACTTAGAGCCAGTTCTGAAGAGACAGCGGCCCCTGCTGATGTGCTTATGACAGCTATGGAAAAGTTAGTCAGTCAGTTTGCAAAGATGCAGCCAGAAGGGAACTACCGTCGTCTAAGAACTTTTTTGGGTGTTCTCCCCACCCCTGCTGGAGAAGAAGGATATGATACTTGGAGGGATGTCACTTTACTGTGCTTAGAAGAATGGCAGTGCACTTGTGGCGCCCCTGAGGCTTCGACTGCCACAGGGATGCTGCACTTCTTCAATGGAGTGTGGTGTTCCTCCTCTGAGGTAAGGCCAGTGTGATAGTCAGGACCTAACGTTTTGCATCCAACACCACATTTCTCCACCAGAGGGAGCAAGTATGCACTAGGTGCTGCTCCCCTGGTTACAGGGAGACTGGGGAACACAAAGTGGTAGGAACCAGTTAGTGGGTGAGGGTGGAGGACTTACAAGTTAGTTACACTTTAGATTTCATATTTAAGATTGCCATCTTGGCTCAGGGTTCTTTGGCTGTCATTTTACATGGTGATCCTCATCACTAAGCGTGTATCCTGTGAGGACCTGCAGTGGATGGGACACGGGCCCTCGTACCTTAGCCTTGGGGTCGAGAGGCTGGCGGGGGATAAGGACTATCTCAGCCCGGTCGAGGACCATGAGCAAGAAAGCCCGGGAGCTTAAGAGTGTGGCTCCATAGCAAATGGATCCCAGGCAGGATGCAGACGGAGCGGTGTACGCCACCTGTCCTCGCCATGCTGATATATTCAGGAGGGACTCCGGCTGCAAGAGGGGTACCGGCCCCCGACACCCGACCTTGTTACTGTATGTCCTGGATGGGAAAGCCCAGTAAGGCCCAGAGGATTCCACCGGGTATCGGACGGAGCGGAGCTGCCACCCGTACCCTTGTTCTGAGAGGAGCTCAGAGGGATATCCGGCCTATTCACACACACACGGACAGGAAAGGATACGGTCTGTAGTTCAGAAACACTCTGGTGTGAGGTCCCGACTGAATGCTGGACTTGCTCGGAGGTTGTCGGACCCCCGTCCCTGGTGACCGCAGGACTCCGCGGGTAGCAGGGAGTCGCCTTCCTTTGCCATCTAAGTGAGTAAAGCCTTGGAAGTTCACCCCTATGGCCTCCGGACTGTTTATTTCTGCGCCACATCGCGAGACTCTGAGCCCGTACTCCTCAACTACTACCCCCTCCATCCTTTTCCTCTGCACTGAGGCCCTGCTCCGCCTGTGGGGAGTAGTAATAACTTAGGCCGCCATACCACCAGGCCTCAGCGGACTGCAGCGGCGCTGGTGACCCTTCACCAGGCACCACAGGTGGCGTAGTCGTTAAATTAGCCACTCAACCCGGACAAGCCCATACCATCTCTTTCTAATGTGACGGCCCTGAGCACGGGTCGGGCCCGGGCCACGGCTGCACCCCATCTCTTCATTAAAGGGCCCGACACCGAGTCCCCCATCACCCAGGGTAAAACACGGGCTTTACGAGTAGAGGCGTCACACACTGATGCCGTAAAGAAGCAGAGAATAGTAGAAAGTTTGAAGGGTACTGCTATGGAAGTGCTGCAGGCTGCTTGGCGGAGCAAGCCACTAGCAACTTATCAAGATTATATGAGTGCTTTAGAAGATCCCCTGAAGATGCTACTGATCTACTGTATAAACTCCGTACCACCTACCAACTGCCAGATGAGAAGATGTCCGACTATCTATACCGACTAGATAAGCTGGTTCATAGAATAGTATCTAAAGGTGGAGTCAGCCCTAAAGAAGTTGATCAGTGTCGCCTGGAACAAGTACTCAGAGGAGCTCTCACGTATGATCCAATTGCCCAGCGGATGAGGTCTTGTGATAGAGAGAAGATTCCTGGCTCTTTTCATGAGTTGCTTAAGGAAGTTCGCAAGGAGGAGGTTATTTTTGCCGCAAGAGAGAAGACATCCCCTTGGGTGACTACTATTGCCCTGAAGCCAGCAGCCGACTGCCGAGAGATGGAACTGTTGAAAGTCATCGAGAAACAGGGGGAGCAGATTACACAATTGTTAAGTGCCCAGGCCAAGACAATACAGCGGCTACAAAGTGCTGCGGAGGTAGCCGAGAAGCAAACCCTGGCTTCTGGAAGCGGGAATGATGACCTCTGTAGTGTAGAGAGTAGGAAACCAGAAGGGTGCTTTGTCTGTGGGAGTCCAGGCCATATAGCTCGTCAGTGTCTGAAGAGGTGGAGCTCAAAGAACTCTTCACATCTTCCCCATCACACTCAGAGGCAGTCGGGAAACGGGAAAGGGGGCCAGTAGAACCCCATACTGAGCCCCCATCAGCAACTAAGACCTACTCTACCGCCCCATACAATAGTGCCTCATCGAAAACACTGCCTGAAGGTTTAGTGGGACCAGCCCCACATATATCCATGGTCAACCTTGTACAGTATTGCTGGATAGCGGGTCTCAAGTTTCCATCATCTTCGAAGGATGGTATAAGAGATATTTATCCAACGTGCCTCTGAAACCGTCTGGACTCGTGGTGCGGGAACTGAGTGAGCACAGCTACCCCTACAGAGGGTACATGTCCGTGACACTGCGATTCCCAAAGACTGTTGTTGGAGTGGATAAAGAGATGCCCATCATAGCGCTAATCTGCCTGGAGGCAGAGACAGATGAGAGACCAACACCTGTCATAGTGGGAACAAATGCCAACATCTTTCGTACGTTAGCTCAGTGGTGTCGGGAAGTTGGGGGAGAAAATTACTCGCAGACCCTATTCATCCACCCAGTCTGTCTGGAAGCCTATGTGAGAACGGAGGAGGAGAAGAGGGAACTACAGCCTGAAAGCTTTGACCCTTGTTTTGAAGGAAGTGAGCTGAAAGGAGAAGAGAGGAGGCTGGTCATCAACGGCATGATGATGCGGGGGGAGGCTTTCTCTTTAGGCGAATGGGACATGGGCCTCGCCCAAGGAGTAGAGCATCGCATTCGGTTGAAGGATCAAAAGCCTTTCCGAGAGAGATCCCGAAGATTGGCCCCGGCGGATATCGAAGATGTCAGGCAGCATCTACGCGGTATGTTAGACACAGGAGTCATCATAGAGTCTAGTAGCCCCTATGCTTCCCCCATCGTGATAGCTCGGAAAAAAAATGGAGCTATTCGGATGTGTGTGGATTATCGTACCTTGAACAAACGTACGGTCCCTGACCAGTACACTGTGCCCCGAATCGATGAAGCTTTGGATTGCCTGCAAGGGAGCCAATGGTTTTCTGTGTTAGATCTCCCGAATGGCTACTATCAGATACCCATGTCAAAAGAAGATCAAGAGAAGACCGCTTTTATCTGCCCCATTGGGTTCTTCGAGTTTCAGAGACTGCCTCAAGGACTGACAGGTGCTCCGGACACTTTTCAGAGATGTATGGACAAAGTAGTGGGGGACATGCACTTACGTGAGGTCTTGGTTTATCTAGATGATCTTATTGTTTTTGGGAAGACTCTGGAAGAACACAACCAGCGGTTGTTCAAGGTGCTGGATCGGTTGAAGGAGGCTGGGTTGAAGTTGTCCCTTGACAAGTGCCGGATTTGCCAGACGACTGTGAAATATGTGGGGCACATAGTCAGCAGAGAAGGAATTTCCACCGACCCCACCAAAGTGGAGGCTGTTGTAAACTGGCCTAAGCCCACCAAACTGATGGAGCTTAAGTCCTTCTTAGGATTTTGTGGATATTACCGAAGATTTGTACCCCAGTACTCTCGGATTGCGAAGCCGTTAACTGCCCTTACCCAGGGGTATCCCCCTTCCGGGAGGACAGCCCACTCCTCAAGGTCAGGAAAGAGGGTCTACTTCCGAGTTAATTAACTTTTTGGGAAAAGATGGACACCTGTATGCGATGAGGCATTCGAGAAACTGAAGTCATGTTTGACCCAAACTCCAGTGTTGGCCTATGCAGACCCCAGTAAACCATATGTGTTACATGTAGATGCTTCTCTCGATGGACTAGGAGGGATTCTCTACCAGGACCATGATGGCTGTCTGCGTCCCGTTTACTACATTAGTCGAGGATTGACTCCCAGTGAACGCAACTACCCAGCTCACAAACTGGAGTTTCTGGCTCTGAAATGGGCTGTAGTGGACACGCTGCATGACTACCTCTATGGGGTACACTTCGTGGTTCATACCAACAACAATCCATTAACCTACGTGAGAACCACAGCAAAACTGGATGCCACAGGGTACCGGTGGCTTGCCGCACTCTCTCTGTACGATTTAAGCTTAAAATATCGACCAGGGATCAGTAACATTAATGCAGACACACTCTCTCGCCTGCCAGGGAACCCTTAAAAGAGGAAGAAGAAGGAGGATGGATAGAGGTCCCTGCCCCTGAGGTGAAGACTCTGTGCCATAGACATCAAACTAATGCCCTCCCTATGCAGTGCTGTGCTAAATTCTTAGGAGCATCCAGTGAAGCGCTCCCGTTGTTGTACTGCCGAGTGACAAATGTAACCCCAGACTCTCTCCCTCAACTGACTCGTAATCAAGTCAGAATGGCGCAGCAGGAAGATCGGTCAGTGGGGGTATTCCGATGGTGGGTTAAGAGGGGCTGGAGGCCCGAAAAGAATGCATTAAGAACAGAGGAGTCTGTCCTTCTGACTCGGCAGCTAGAGTCGCTAGTAGTAAGAAATAGACTACTATACCGGGAGGCAAAGCGCCAGAAGGGAGGAGTCCGTAGACAGCTGGTGTTACCCACCCGATTTCGGAGGATGGTCATGAAGTCCCTGCATGATGATCATGGACATCTTGGCATCGAGAAGACCACGGGTCTTGTGGCTGACCGATTTTACTGGCCTCGGATGGAAGCGGATATTGAAGAATACTGCAAATCATGCTCCCGGTGTGTGTTGAGAAAAACCTTGCCTTTGAGAACAGCCCCCCTTGTGAACATTACCAGTGATGGCCCACTTGAGCTAGTGTGCATTGATTTCCTCTCCATCGAGCCTGATGAAAGCAATGTCAGTAATGTGTTAGTGGTCACTGACCATTTCACCCGATATGCCCAAGCCTACCCCACTAAAGATCAAAGGGCAATTACTGTGGCAAAAACACTATGGGAGAAGTTCTTCGTACATTATGGGCTGCCAGCCCGCATCCATACCGATCAAGGAAGATATTTCGAAAGTAGACTAATCAAGGAGCTATGCGCCATTTGTGGAATCAAGAAATCCAGAACCACACCATATCACCCCCAAGGGGACCCTCAACCTGAAAGGTTCAACCGTACCCTTCTGAACATGTTAGGCACTTTGGATCCCAGGAAGAAGGGACACTGGAGCAGGCATGTGAGTCAGTTGGTTCATGCCTACAATTGCACCACAAATGAGTCAACTGGATACTCGCCTTATTTCCTCATGTTTGGAAGAAAAGCCCGGCTACCAGTGGATATTAGTTTTGGGACATCCTTTGACAGTTCTAATGGGAAGACCTACTTAAAATATGTGTCCCAGCTACAAGAAGATTTGAAAAAAGCTTACAGATTGGCAGAGCAGGCCTCTGGTTGGTCAGGGAGGCGCAATAAGACTCGCTATGACTGTAGAGTTCGAGAACAAGTTTTACTGCCTGGAGATAGAGTCCTTATTCAACTTCTGGGCCTTCCTGGGAAGCACAAGCTTGCTGATCGGTGGTGTCCTGACCCTTATGTGGTGATGAAGAAGCTGCCCGGTGTCTCGGCTTACAGAGTGAAGCCTGAGAAAGGGGGCGGAGCTGTCAAAACCTATCATCGACACCATCTGTTGCCTGTGGGAAAAAACATCCGTTTAACCACCATTGCCAACCCAAGGAGGTCATACCACCCTTCCGTGCAATAGGAGAAGTCGTAGGTGTGAACAACCACCCCAGCCTGGGGTTGCCTCAGGAGGAAGTGACAGCGAATCTGGGGATGAATGGGGACCCGACGGTCAATGGAGCTACAGATGGACCGAGGAACCATGCCCCATAGGCGTGGACCCTGTAAACCAGACTCCTGAAGTGGAAACACGAAAAAAGGACATTTGTCAGGAGGCGAGTGCGCTCTGCCCACAATTTGGGGAGAGTTCAGAAGAGGGACATTTATTGAATGAAGAGATCCATCTGGAGGAGCCCGTTTTTGAGAGACAAGAGTCGGGGGCTGAGGAGAGGGGCCCCTCGGTACACACTCGTCCCAAAAGGGACACTAGGCCACCCATGGTGCTGACCTATGATAGAATGGGACATACCACTGAGGTCCCCAGGCTAATACACCCTAATTCAAATTCTGTTTGGCCTTATTTCCCAGTATCTCCCATGTGTCCAGGTGGTGGTTTGTGTGCATGTAAATTTGGTGTTAGTCAGGATGCCTTAACCCCATTCATGTTTCAGGTGGTGAGTCCTCATGTGGTGATGAGACACTTTCAATGACTCACCAGGGGGAGAATGTAACACCTGCACATGGAACTGTCAGAGCAGCTACTGGTATACTGGGACTTACAGACACTAAGAGCTTTGCAGCGGCTGTTAAACAGGGACCTACAGACATTAACCATTTTTCCCCTGAGCTGCAGTGGTCTACAACTCCCAGGGACCCTTGTTTCAGTCAGATGACACAGCCTGGAAGGATAGAAGAAGAGAGAGTGGATTGGATGAGTTCTGCCAGCACTCCCACCGTATAAAGGCCTGAATCCTGACGCCCCCAGCTGGTGTCCAGAGAACCATCCCACTGTTTGAGACACACAGTGAGTGCCCTTCTGAGACTTGTGGTTCTACCAGCGCTATTTACAGTGAGTACACTACAACCTAGACTATTGACATTAATATTCATCTAAGTGCACCAACGGTCCTAATTTGCGCGCCAACATCCGCGGCAACTGGGCCCCAACGTTTGGAATGAGTTAATACGAAAAGGGAAAACCTGCTACATTAGATTTGCCGGGTCGGAGTAGAAGTACATTGTGATGTGTATATGACTTTTATAGAGCACCGTTACTTGTCTTGTATGTTATTCCTTTACACCCACCTTAATTCTGCTGCATAGTAATAAACCTGTTAAACGGTTTTACTCCTGTTCCCTGTGTGTGTACTGAGCTGTGGCAGGAGCTTCCCGAATAAGCCCCTGGCAGAAGATAACCGTCCGTCTGCAGTCCCAGAGAGAGAGCTCCAATCAAGATTCGGGTGGAGGCACTGCGCCCTAGAGAGGTGAGACCCCCCCATAACACCCAGTGTACCGTGGTAGCCCTAAAGGGATGTTCCATATACAAAAAAAAACAAACACTCTTACTCACCTTTTCCCCTCTACCTTGCAGCGCGTCCTTGATCTCTGGCGAGTCTGGAGGAGGAGTGTGGAGCCGGAGTTCGCGCCTGCGCATAGCGCGATCTCCGGCGCCATTTTGTTGAAGACAAACTTGCACACTGCGAATTCTGGTGCCACACTCATCCAGACTCGCCGGACAGATCGAGGTATGTGTCCTAATGGCGACGGAGATCGCGGTATGCGGAAGCGCTAAACGCATACCGCGATCTCCGGCACCACAGTCCTTCATTCTCGTCCTCCTCTCTCTCACATATAACTGTTATGATCTGCTACAAGAACTAAGGAAAGAAAGGGAATCTGTCCCTACAATAAGACTAAGCTGATTCCCTACGTTGCAGTGGGCAAGCTGTTCCTTGTGAACAGACCCGCCTTCGTCCTCGGCTAGTCTGAACGCAGACCTATAGAATAAAGGGAGGGGTCCCTAAAAGAACTAAGGACTGGGACAAAATTGGACACCTCCTAGCAGAAGTTGTAGCGGAGCAAAAAGACAAACAGACAAAAAGTACTTAGAGGTCCAAGGACCAAGCAAACTAAAGAGATAGGTACAAAGCACCTGGCTAGATTAAGAGTCAAAATAATACTGAAGTCCAGCAAAGTCAGAAGGGCGGAGCTGGAATAAATAGGCAGCAGGTCACGTGACCACAAAATAGCAAAAACTAACAGGTGGGTTATAACAGTACCCCCTCTTCTATGAGGATCCTCCAGATCCTCCAGGCCCAGGCCTATTAGGAAACCGCCTGTGAAACGCTCTGATAAGTCTAGGAGCAGAGACATCATCCGCCCTTACCCAGGAGTTATCCTTGGGACCGAAACCCTTCCAGGAGACAAGATACTGTAATCTCCCTCTATGCCTTTCAGGATACGAAAAATTTCATACTCGCCGTCTTCCTCCACCGGAGGAACAGAGACAGTGGCGTCCCTATCAGATACGACAGCCTTTTTCAACAAGGAAACATGAAATACAGGATTAATCTTCCAGGATGTAGGAACCTCCAACCTAACAGCAGACGGGTTAACCACCTGAAGCACCTTAAATGGACCCACAATCTTTGGGCCCAATTTCTTAGATGGAATCCTCAACCGCAGATTCTTAGAGGACAACCAAACCATGTCACCCACAGTAAACAAAACCTCTTGACGTTTCCTGTCAAAGTACCTCTTGGATTTTTTGTTAGCCTCTTGAAGGTTACAACGTACATTAGTCCAAACTCTCTCCAAATCACCGGAAAAATTCTCCTCCTCCGGCACCGCCAATACCAATTTGGAGAACGAACCAAAAGACGGATGTCTCCCAGTACAACAAAAAAAAGGAGAACACCCAGCAGAGGAGGATGTATGATTGTTAAGAGCAAATTCTGCGAGTGGCAGAAACTCAGACCACCCCTCTTGATTGTCCGCCACAAAACAACGCAAGAACTGCTCAACATCCTGGTTCTTTCTTTCAGTCTGTCCATTAGACTCAGGATGATACCCAGATGAAAATGACAAATGGACTCCCAACCTGTCACAAAAAGAGCGCCAAAAGCGAGCCACAAACTGAGGTCCCCTATCGGAAACAATGTCGGTGGGAATGCCATGGAGTCTGACAAGTTCCTTGACAAAAGCCTTAGCGAGTGTCTTGGCGCAGGGTAGTTTAATGAAAGGAACCAAGTGACACATCTTGCTAAAACGGTCCACGACCACCCAGATGACAGTGAAACCCTCGGACACAGGGAAGCCCGTAATAAAATCCATTGCCAGATGCGTCCAAGGCGCACTAGGAACCTCCAGAGGGCAAAGCAACCCCGCAGAAGGGGTATGTGAAGCCTTTGACCTAGCACACACCGTACATTGACGCACCCACCTGATGACTTCCTTCTGCCATCCAGGCCACCAAAAACTGCAACCTACAAGTCTCTTAGGCTATGTGCCCACGTTGCATTTATGAAGCAGAAAATTTCTGCTGCATAAATGCAAGTCCTCTCCCGGAAAAACGCATGCGGAATTCCGCACGCGTTTATCGCGCATTTTTCGCGCGTTTATCACGCGTTTTCCACATGCGGAATTGCCTTGCGTTTTTTATGCATTGGACAAAGGCAATTCCGCTTGCGGAAACGCAAAATTAAATGACATGCTGCGGATTTTTGAACGCGGCATAAACGCTGCGGAAAAATCCGCAGCATGTGCATAGAACTTGCGGAATCCCATTGGGGACCATGGGGTGCGGATATACATGCGTTTTTCAAGCGTTTACGCTGCGGAAATTCCGCAGCATATACGCTTGAAAAATGCTACGTGGGCACACAGCCTTAGTCTCAGAAATTCCTGGATGACCTGCCAACCGAGACTCATGACACTCAACAAACAAATCTCTCCTAAAGGCTCTAGGCACGAACAACCTCCCATGGGGAGTGTTAGATGGGGCATCCTCTTGGGCTTTCAGAATCCCATCTTCCAAAACGGAGTCCAATGCTGCTATCACAACACCTTCCTGTAAAATGCTCTCCTCCTCCTCGGTACCAACCATGGGAGAAAAGCTGCGAGACAAAGCATCCGCTTTAACATTCTTAGTACCAGGGATGTAAGTAACATAAAAATTAAACCGAGAAAAAAAAAGTGCCCACCTAGCCTGACGGGCATTCAAGCGCTTGGCAGCATCCAGATAGATCAGATTCTTATGATCTGTGAAAACCTGAATAGGAAATTCAGCACCTTCCAAGAAATGACGCCAATGTTCAAACGCGAGTTTAATAGCCAGCAATTCCCGATTAGCAACATCGTAATTAAGTTCGGTTTCTTAAATTTTTTTTGAAAAAAAAGCACAGGGATGTACTCCATCTTTGTTCTCATGAGACAAAACCGCACCGACCCCCAACGATGAAGCATCGACCTCGACCAAAAAAGGCTTGATCTCATCAGGCTGTATAAGGATAGGGGCAGAACTGAACCTCTCCTTGACATACACAAAAGCTTCAATGGCCTCAGTAGTGCACTGGGCCGTATTCGCACCTTTCCTGGTGAGATCGGTTAGAGGCTTAACAATTACAGAAAAATTCTTAATGAATTTCCTGTAATAATTGGCAAAACCCAAAAACCTCTGTATCGATTTCAAACCAATAGGCCTAGGCCATTCCTGCACAGCCTGAACCTTCACCGGATCCATCTCAAAGCCTTCGCTGGAGACAATGTAGCCCAAAAAACTAATTCTCAGTACAGCGAACTCACATTTCTCTAGCTTAGCAAAAAGCGAAATGTCTATTAATAACTGTAATACCTCACGTACGCTCCGCCAATGAGACTCCAGATCTGGTGAATAAATCAAAATGTCATCCAAATACACAACCACATTCTTACCAATCAGAGGTCTCAGGATGTCATTAATAAGGCTCTGAAAAAATGCAGGTGCATTGGTAAGACCAAAAGGCATCACCAGATTCTCAAGATGACCTACCCGAGTGTTAAAAGCAGTTTTCCATTCATCACCCTCCTTTATTCGCAACAAATTGTATGCCCCCCGGAGATCAATTTTAGAGAACCACTTGGCCCCCACTAACTGGTTAAACAAGTCAGGAATTAACGGCAATGGGTAGGAATTGCGTACGGTAATTTTATTAATTTCGCGAAAGTCCAGACATGGACGTAAACCGCCGTCCTTTTTTTTTACAAAGAAAAATCCAACTGCCACAGGCGACTTAGAAGGTCTAATGTGACCAGCAGCCAGGCTAGTCTGTATGTATTCCTCCAAGGCTTTTCTTTCAGGGATAGTCAGATTAAACAAGCGACTCTTGGGAAGAGTAACTCCCGGAACAAACTCAATGGTGCAATCATAATCCCTATGAGGAGGTAAAACTTGCGACTCCTCCTCTGAAAAAACCTTCCAAAAATCCTGAATAGGTACAGGTAATTCCCCTTTTTCCACAGCCACAATGCTACCGTTACAACATTTATCATAACACTTAAGACTCCAAGACTTAATCACATTAGTAGACCAGTCCAGTAAAGGATTGTGCAGTTTTAACCAATGCAAACCTAAAACTACTGGAGAAGGTAAATTATTTAATACCAAGAATCCAAATGTTCTTGGTAAATACCATTGATAGTGAGGGGAAATGCAGCAACCTTGTGAGTAATACATTTCAAGGGAGTGTTATCAATTGCAACCACAGAAATAGGAGATGACAAAGGTTTGGATTCCAATTTAAGTTTTTCCAAAAACCCTTTATCAATCACATTAAGTGTTGAACAACAATCCACAAATACCTGAAATTCAATCAAATCTTCCTGCAATGAGGTACTCCCTGAAAGAAATACTCCCTTAGAGTTCAAACAAGCAATACGGGAGTAACTGACCTTTTTTTTTTCTTTGCTTAAACGAAGCTCACAGTTCTTAATTAAATGGTCAGATTTACCACAATAAAAACACATTCCTTTGGAAAACCTGCGGTCTCTTTCCTGAGAGCGGAGTGACATCGCCCCAACCTCCATCGGTTCTCCGCCGTCCGAGCAGACCCTCTGAGGACTAGGAGCTGCCATTGCAGGAATTTTTTCATCATTAACCCTGGCATGCAGTCTCCTGTCCACACGTATAGCTAATTGCATGGCTTCTTGCAAGGTCTCAGGTGCCGGGAATGCAATCAGCAGATCCTTAACCCTTTCACTTAGACCAGCAAGAAACAATCATTTTAACGCCGAATCATTCCATTTCACTTCTGAGGACCACCTTCTGAAGTGTGTACAGTAATTTTCAACATCACCTAACCCCTGCTTCAAACGTCTCAGTTCTGTCTCAGCAGATGAGACTCGATCAGGATCGTCATACAATAACCCCATAGCGGAAAAAAAATTCTCCACTGATCTAAAACTCGGATCATTAGGTTGGAGAGAAAAGGCCCACCCCTGTCGTTCCTTGCGCAAAAGTGACATGATAAACCCAATGCAATGTGATTCATTCCCAGAGGACCTGGGTCTCAAACGAAAATACAATAAACAAGCGTTTTTAAAGGAAAAAAAATCTTGTTGTTTACCATCAAAAACATCAGGCAGTCCTACCTTCGGTTCCACAAAATGCGCTCCAGGACAGCTACTCATGTGTTGCTGTAGTTCGGCCACCTCTAGAGACAATCCCTGCAGGCGTTGAGCCAAATCTTGAACAGAAGCCATACTGATCCCCGGATTTCTTTCCTTAAAGTTTTAGTTTGGGCTGGACTTACTGTTATGATCTGCTACAAGAACTAAGGAAAGACAGGAGATCTGTCCCTACAATAAGACTAAGCTGATTCCCTATGTTGCAACGGGCAACCTGTTCCTTGTGAACAGACCCGCCTAAGTCCTCGGCTAGTCTGAATGCAGACCTATAGAATAAAGGGAGGGGTCTCTAAAAGAACTAAGGACTGGGACAAAATTGGACACCTCCTAGCAGAAGTTGTAGCGGAGCAAAAAGGCAAACAGACAAAAAGTACTTAGAGGTCCAAGGACCAAACGAACTAGAGAGATAGGTACAAAAGCACCTGGCTAGATAGAGAGTCAAGTAACACTGAAGTCCAGCAAAGCCAGAAGGGCGGAGCTGGAATAAATAGGCAGCAGGTCACGTGACCGCAAAACACAAGACAGCAAAAACTAACAGGAGGGTACTAACATTGTGGCGTGTTACATGTAAAGGTCTTGTGGCGTGTTACATGTAAAGGTCTTGTGGCGTGTTACATGTAAACAGAGGGACCAGTCTTTGACCAGATCCACGGTCAGAATAATGGAATGATATTTACCACATAGGACTTTGTGCACTTAACTCACCTGATGAACTCAGAGAGGGAAACGCGTCGTGAGAGAACATATCCTAGGGTTTTCTACTAGCAGGGATAGCTGTGCACCGTCCTTGTCAGGGTGGGAGTTATGGGGATACAGGGCCATGTTAGCGTGCTTAGGGCATAGCAGGCCTCCCGACTGGCTCCACCTGGCTGAATAACTGTGTTTCCACCTTAAGACTGCTGCATATCGTGATCTTCTCATCTACATCTAAGTACAAAGGATTGGGTGAGATCAATCTGGTTTTCCTCTATTTGTGTATTTAAGGTGTACTATTACTACGTGACCACTGTCGCAGGTTGGGAATAGCACCTCAACCATTTGTTGTGGACTAATCTCATACAGAACTCACATTGTAACATTTGTCTGTTTCATTGTAATGGTGTATATTTTCGCCTATAGGTATTGGTAATATTTATACAGTTTTTTAATGCTATTAAAAGTTATATTTTAACTTAGTACACTCACTATTGCTCATCTGTAGACAGAGGGTTTGTGGGCTGCTCCTTGTATGTGGGGGGTCTTTTGGGGTATTCCTTGTATACAGTGGGTCTTGAGGAGTGTTCCTGGTATACGGCAGGTCTTGTGGGTTTTTTCCAGTATTTGGTGGACTTTGTTGGATGTTCCTGTTATATGGCTGGTCTTGTAGGGTGTTCCCTGTATACAGCCGGTCTTGTAGGATGTTCTCGGTATAAGTTGGGTCTTGTAGGGTGTTGCAGATTTGTGGCGGGTTTTGCGCAGTGTTCTTGGCCATACGGTGGGTCTTATAGGCTGTCCCTGGTATAAGACAAGTCTTTTGCATCTGTGTCACCCTGGCCTGTATGCCACAAATGTATAATAAAGCTGTGTCTGAGAGCAAGGGGGAGGTTCTCTGTTCAGGGACCATTAGCATGCAGCACCTCCTGTCCCAGGCCAGTAGGGGGAGCAGGCTGCCACTATAAAAGCTGGAACTGGGGGCAGGGTTAGGGAGAACTGGACGACCTGTCTCTGAAGAAAGAGGCATCCCAGAGCAGGGACAGACAGTTGTGTTGCAGCCTAAGAGGCCGTGTGGAAGTAGGAGAGCCACGAGCCAGGGACGTAAGGCAAAGCGAGCCTGTCCTGGCAGAGAGAGAAACTTATCTACCGGACTTTGGTGTCCGAGGCTGTTAGGATTCCAAGTCCTACAGTAAATAACCAGTCCGCAGGGGACTGTATGTCCTTTGGCCTAAGAAGCCCGGAGGTTCCGCCACAGCAGAAGGGACCAGTGAAGCTGCACCAGGCCAAGAGTAGAAAGGGACCAAAGTCACCAACCATACAGGCGAGAAGACACGGTGAGCTCAGGAACATGGGCTATTACACCACGAGGAAGGAAATAGCCAGAAAGAGCTCAGAGAGCACGGTAGGCCTACACCCTCACCCTGACCAGGAGGGCTTCCCATTTGTTCTCAGACATCCAGGTCCCCCCCTCCTAGTTGGGATTGTTTATGAGTCATTTCACCTGTTCTAATAAAGACCCTGAACTGTTTAAGAGGCCTCAGTTTCCTGGCTATTGCGGTCGGAATCATCCCCTCCATCATCCACTTACACTGTCCTGGGGCCACACTCCTCCCGTGGGGAGTTATACTACTTGATGCTGCACAATTACATCTGCCCCAGCGGTCTGAACTGCAGCGGCGGTTATCCCTGACCGCAATCCACGGGTGGCGTAGTCCGACATTCGAAACCACTGATAAACAGACTGCCACAGTATTGGTCTGACCACCCTGAGTCACGGGACCGGGTTGCCACTACTACTCCCATCGTCACTGTGCACCAGAAGGCCCGGTCTCGAGTACCCCAAAGCCCAGGGGGCGAGTCACATCTATGATACAAAGGTGTCACGAACCACAGAGCATGAGAACTGGACCGTGAAGTGAAGATGGTGGACTGTGCACGGCTGGGTGCGTGTATGTTACTTACCTGGCAAAAGATGACACTAGGATGTATAAAGGGAAGAAGAGAAGCTGAGCCTGCAGTGTTCGGGGACAATGTCCTGCAGTGTGATGTGACATGTGCCACCTACCGTACAGTGTACAGCACCTCCTACATGGCAGCGGATCCCCCAGTGGCAGCATCTCTCAGCCGACAATGGTGGGTCAGGAATGGCCTGAGGGTTGTGATGAGGACCCTTCTCACAATTCCCAGATCTCAATCTGATTCATCATCTCAGGGAGGCAGTGCCACCAGGTAACACAAGATCTTTTCCCAGATACCATAAGACACCTATGTAGGAATGTGGCGTCCGGATCAAGGTCAATCAGGGGAAGACTCACAGTATATTGCAGGTGGTATTCATATATAGGGCAGTGATGGAGGGTCTTGGCCCCACCTGACTCCACTAATTCTAGGAAGAAGAGGAATTGCCCTGAACTTGAGAATAATGACCGTCCCTCCTGGAATAATGACTACGTAACGGTACAGAGTATAGTACAATTCAGGAACTATGGGGAGGTGGGAGGTCGGGGGTCTTGATGACTAATTTGTCTGTGTGCACATGACCGTGTACTGCCAACCCGGGTTCCATCGTTCAACATGCCCCCTCATCTTCCAGCGCTCACCTTTCCCCACCAAATAAAAACACTGCACCTGTATTTCTTTTGGATAAATTTGGCCACAGCGGCCATTTTATTAACAAAACAACATTAACACATTAACAGTGTTATAAAATAAATAAGAAGGGAGGGTTCTTGGAGTTAAAATTAGATCTGGCATAAATTAAACCGAACTCGAACCACCATGTTACCCTCAGCCGTCCATCACCAGCTCAAGGGCACCAAAAGCTCCCAGGGTAAAACCCCGTCCAGAGCCCAAAACCAAATGCCAGATCACCCCGCTTAATCAAGGTACTGCCTGTGATTATCCAATATTCTTTCCACCGACACTTCTGTGCCAACTCCAAGAACCCCGCCACCAACGAACAGCCCTGACCACCTCAGGCTCGTGAGCGCCCCAACACCGCCAAAGCCCTTTCGATCCCCTCCTGTATGGCCAATGCCCATAAATCGATGCCAATACTGTTCAAATGCACGCCATCCTTTGCCCAAAAGTCTCCAACTCCCACTTCAAGATCAAGATGTCGTACGCTCACTCCCCCGTTCCTGGTAACAAAAGCTGATATGGCTCTGTTCAACTTTATAAGTGCCCTATTAATTCCCTTCAATGATCTGGCCTCTCTCCATTTTTTTTTTTTTGGGCACAATGTCGGACCACACTGTCAACACCTCAGCAAAGGATGTCCATAACCTTAAAAAATCAATTCGAATGTCCCCCATCAATTCCCTGACCGGCCGAGCCCCCAAATCATTCCCCCCCATATGCACCACCAAAATATCCGGCGCCTGATCCAAACGAGCTGCTTTATGGAATTCTGTCAGCACCCTTCTCCAAACCATCCCTCGAAAACCCAACCACCGAACCACCGCTTGCTCTCTGCTAAAACCCAATTGCCTACCGTCCGGCCTCACGTCCGCCCACAGCGCCCCCCCAGTGGACGAACAAGTGTCCTAGCATCCAAACTAACAACGGGACGCCACCTGCAACAAGACAACCAAAAGGTATTCAATTCTTAAAAGATAAAATTACATAAGACCGCATACCTAATGCCTTACATAAGACAGGTAACGATCAGAACTCCACCTCCCAATACGTTTTATCACGTCCTTGCCCAACCCCAAGCCATCCGCTTCTGACGCCGCACCAATTCTGAATGAATGTGACCCGTATACCTCAGGGCTAAGGCCCAGCTCAGCAATCCCCTTCTTAAACACCGCTATGAATTGAAAACGTGACAAAAATTCACCATTTTCATGACACAATAATGGGCCCTTCCGCCCTGACCAAACCTGCCAGTAAGCCAATAAACATCTCCTAGGACAAAGCAAAGATCCATTAACCTCACCCAATACCACTCGCTTACCTCAGCCCCAATTGATCCGTCTTCCCCCGCCTAATCCAAAATTCAATGCCCCCATCTCGACCGCTCATATCCTCGGCAAACAAACCCCCAACCTTATTCCTGCTTGGTGCCACCAACTCACCTAATCTTAGCGCGCCAAAAAACGCCAATGAAAAAACCAACCTAAACAGTGTGGCTTCAAAAACTGAACAACAAATCTTATCCAATACAAAACCCAAACGTTCCAAAATACTAAAAGTCACCGGTCTCCGTTTATCCAACTCTTTACCTCTTCTCCTAAAGCCCTTGAGAGCTTGCTTCACTAAAAAGGACTTCGTAACATCCTTTATCCCCTGCAATTTAAAACCAAACGCTAAACCTGCAACAAACTTGCCAACTTTTGAAACCGACCATCCGCTCTCCGCTGCCCTTCCCACAAGAAACAACACCGCCATCTCTCTATCTCCATCACTCTCCACCACACCCCACTGCATAATCCAACTTTTCCATACTCGCCACGATGTCTCGTATGATGCCCAGGTCTGCCTTGAGATGGACTCCCGTATTAACCCTTCACGCTCCTCCATAACCAGCTGCCACAAACGCGTAGGGCATTCTTGACCCACGTCCTCTGCCTCTGGTGCTAGCGCCCGAAAACGATCCCACTGAAAACGAGACAAGGCATCTGCTATGGAATTTTGTACACCTGGAACATGGACTGCCGTAATCCAGGCATTCAAATTAAGAGAACAAAGAACTAGTTCCCTCAGCAGCCTAATAACCGGCGGGGACGAGGCCGACAAGCTGTTGATGACAGACACCACTCCCATGTTATCGCAATGAAACCGAATTCTCCTGTTGGCAAAACACTCCCCCCAAATAGTAACCGCAACAACAATAGGGAACAATTCCAAAAATACCAAGTTCCTCGTAAGACCCCTCTCCTTCCACATACTCAGCCACTCACCAACGCTCCCCCGCCCCTTCCAGTAGGCCCCCGTAACCAGCACCTCCTGCAGCATCTGTAAATATCTCACAATCAAAAACTGTTCAAAAACTCGTGCTGGATTAATGACCTGCCGTTATAATTTTTCAAAACAACTTCCAAACTTTCAGATCCTCCTTGTGGTCCTTATTTAAGCAAATGAAATGATGGGGCGCACGCTCTCCTGCTGTCGCTCCTGACAACCTGCGACAAAATATTCTGCCCATTGGCATAATCCTGCAAGCAAAATTCAAACGCCCTAATAGCGACTGTAGCTCCCTCAGGGTAACCTTGCGCAACCTCCTGATCCTATCAACCTCCTGCTTAAGCAAAATCAATTTATCATCCGGTAACCGACACTCCATCCTATCGGTATCAATTACAATGCCCAAGAAACTTAAGATGGTGCAAGGTCCTTCCGTTTTTTCTTCTGCCAACGGTACGCCAAAATACTCCGCTACCCACACCATAGTACCTAACAAATTCCTACACAACCACGATTGCCGGGGGCCTATAAACAAGAAGTCATCCAAATAATGAATGACCGACTTACCAGAAGCCAAGTCCTTCACTACCCATTACAAAAAGGTACTAAAAGTTTCAAACAAAGAAACACGAAATTGCACAACCCATTGGCAAACACCTATCCACATAGAACTCCCCTTCCCAAAAAGAACCTAACAACGGGATGCTATCCGGGTGAACTGGCAGCAACCTAAAAGCCGACTCGATATCAGTCTTAGCTAGCAACGAGCCTGGCCCGTATCTCCGTACCCAATGCACTGCCGCATCGAATGATGTATATTCAACCGAACACAACTCCTGCGTATTGCCATCATTAACCGAACGCCCCTTCGGGTATGACAAACGCTGAATCAAACGAAACTTATTCAGCTCTTTCTTGGGCACAACCCCCAACGGCGAGATAATCACCCTGCTGCTAGGCAATTCCTGAAACGGTCCTGCCATCCTACCCAATTCCACCTCTTTAGCCAACTTCACACTAACCACTTCCGGATGAAGGGAAGCCGACATCAAATTTTTAACTGAAAAAGGGGACCTCATGATCAGGAGGAGGGATTCTAAACCCTTCCAAAAACCATCCGCAATGACCTTAGCCTTCAACTGATCCGGATACCTACTTAGAAAGGGGGCCATCGCGTGAATCCTCACCAGAGTCACCCCCTTGACCAGTACCCACTGTCGGCTTTCCCTTACCCTTCTTAAAGCATTTTGATGCTCCATGTGAACTTCCATTACAATGGGAGCACACATGTTTGAATTTACATGAGTTCCCGTACTTGCATTGGCCATCGTTAAATTGCCAGCAAGTTCCGCTTCCTTTTAGTGCTTTGTGCCTCCTGACTACTTCCCCCGTGTCCCGCTGACTGATTCCCGCTACTGTTGCTCCCGTGAAAGGACTGCCCATACCTCACTGGGGCCATAACCTTCAGCCACAACCCAATGTCCTTTTGATCCCATCTGATCTCTGGGCGGACTGCCTTCCTCTGCCGAAATTGTTCATCATATCGTAACCACGCCTGACCCCCGTAAGTACGATGAGCCTCCCCAATAGCATCAAGGTAGCAAAATTAACCCGAGCAATTATCTGGAGCTTTTTCCCCAATAACGCTAGCCAATATTGCAAAAGCCTGTAACCAATTGACAAACATCTGAGGAATTAACCTCCACCTACGCTTCTCCTCCTCCTCTTTTACTATCGTCCTTTTTACCCTTATCCAGATTAAACTTTTCCAGCGGAAGAAGGGAAAAAATTTCAACATAGTCATCCCGCCAAACTTTCTCCTTTACCTCTTTTTTTTTTTTTTTTTTTAAGTGTGTCCCCAACAGCCCCTCAAAGCACAGATATATACCTCCCCTTTCGCCCTATCATCCAGTTTTACGGTATCCGCTTTGTCCTTTTCTGTCTATATACAAACCGATACCCCAGAAGGTGTCCCGGCTGCATTCACCGCCGACCTAGCCGACTCGCTCCCCGCCTGCGACAACATCGGTTGACTAGGTAACCACGCTGCCGCAGGTAACAACCCTCCCTGATTAACTCCACCACCGTCCATTCTAGCCAAAATTTGCGACATGCTAAACAAAATATCCCTAAGCCCCACGACGTCCGACCCACGACCTCCCCTAGTATTTTCTCCGCTGGGCCCAGCCAACTGCCTATCACCTCCCCCATCCACTAATGACCCAGCGGGCGACAAACAATACATAGACGCATACTCACAAAGCTGCGCAGGTGCTGTGTCCCCGCCAGCCGAACGTCCCGAGTCCTGATGAATCCTGGATTCGCCTTGATCCTCTCCACACTCTGATCCGCCAGACTCCTGCTGCTGCTCAAGGCCCGTGCCCCTGGCCTCCTCGTCACCAGGGGGGACCCGAGCACGTGCCATGTCCCCGCCGATCGTCCCCCGTCAGTCCCGGCTCCGGTCCTCCCCGCCATCCGTGGCACTCCGCGACTTCCAGACCCGGACTCCCTAGCCCGATCCGTGGTGGTCCGTGGGTGACTGCCAGGTCCTCGAATTACTGCTGCCTGCCCGTGCACCTGCGCTGCTGTATCCCTCCGCTGATGTTTCTGGCAGGCACCCCGACTGGTACATCGCCAGGTGCGCCTGCCGTGCTGGTGGTCCCTCTGGTCCCCTCATCCGCTCTGGCACTCAGTTTTCTTATGGGCAAGCGGCGTCGTGAATCGCCGACTCCTGCTGCGGGGGGGTGTCCATGCGCCCACCGCTCACTTCCTGAACGTCCCTGTCACATGACGCCGGGGCCGGAAGTGACGTAGGCGGCACTTCCGATGAAGCCCCGTCCCCCGGATGATGACGCGGCTGCAGCGCGGGCCTTGCTTCCGGCGCGGCCCGGGCTCTGGTATTGCGGCGCGCCGCCGGAGCAGGCCGCACTACAGCTGAGCGGGTCACTTCAGTCGCGGACCGCGACCCGATGCTGGAGGAGCCCGCAGGCCGGCTGGGCGGATTCCTGCCACGGCGGGCGCGCTGGCAGGGGGTTCCGCCGGCATGCTCACCCGACGCAGGGTCCCCTGAGGGGCTCCGCAGCCTGCGCCTGCTGCCCGTACTAACCATCTCCGGGGAAAGCCTCTCGGGGGGGGGGGGGGCCGCATCCTCCTGCCGCTTCTTCCGGAACCCGACGGAGAATCTTCTGCCCCGGCATTCCCCAGCAATCCAGCTGGGACTCAAGCCACCCTCCACGCCTGGATCTGGCAGCCTCCCTCAGCCTGGCGATCAGGGAATCAACGGTTTCCATAAGATTGGTAAGTGTACTCAAACAATGGGAAAGATGTAGTTTTTTTTTTTTTTTTGAGTTCTGCAACTTTCCCCGCTGACTTCCTTCCTGGACTGACTGTTTTCCCGCACTTTTCCTTATTATAGCTCCCCAGCCCCTTCCAATGCCCGCCCCTCCAGACTTATAACCAATCCCAATATTGGGATTCAAAATTGCACCCTCGTGGCCAGGGTCGGCTCCAGGTTTTTCTGGGCCCCGGGCGAAAGAGTCTCAGTGGGCCCTTTTAACACATACCACGATTCATGATGCACAGATATGGCGGAGAAATATATATATAGTACACAGGGCTCAGCCTGCCCCCTCATCCTTCACATATGCAGACATGCACGTGTGACACCCCAGGGGTCTGGTTGCCACAGTAATAGAGATATTACGTCTGAGAGCAGGTGGGAGGTCTCCTGGTCAGGAATCCTATGCATGCCACACCTCCTGCCCAGTCCTGGGAGGGGAAGAACTTCCCCTATATAAAACTGGGGCTGAGGCAGGGTTAGTTAGTTAAGAAGAGGAGCAGCTATAGGAAAGAAAGATCAGGAGCTCAGTGGGAGCAGTGCTACAAGGAATCAGGGGCTGGCAGCTGAAGAGCTCGCCCTGATTGAAGAGTTACCACCGGACCCGGAGTCCGAGGCTGTGGGGACTAATCCTTACCCAGCAGCAGAAACCGACCGGCAGGGGATTTCAGGTCCTCTGGCCAAGAAACCCGAAGGCACGGTCACACGCGTGGGACCAGCACCGCCGTCGTGGAGCGGAAGCCACTAGAAGGCCCCGAGTCACCGGCCATACGGGTGAGCACCACACGGTACACTCAGGGACGTGGGCTACTTTTACCCGCCTCTAGCAAGGTAGCCAGAAGAGTACAATTAGTTGGGGAGGCCTACAACTCCACCTGGCCAGGGGAGATCCCATCTGCTCAAGGACTGACCAGGCCCCAATCGCTAGCCAGTACTCCGGGAGGGTCTATCTTTGTCACCAGTAAAGACCCTGAACTACACCGCATCGTCTCTGAGTGGTTCCTGCTACCCCCATCATCCACGTCGGCTGCCCTGAGGCCATACCCCTCCCGTTGGGGGTTATACCATCCACGCTGCACAATCCTACCACCGGCCTCAGCGGTCTGCCCTGCAGCGGCAGCTCCATAGCTGCATTCAACGGGTGGCGTAGTCATCCAACATCTACTGCTAATACCCAGCCACACAGTTTGACTCCCTGGGCACGGACCGGGTCACCGCCACGAGACTACTACCCCCAACAGGCCCGGCTCCGGGTAGTCCCCGCGTGCGCAACGCTACACCAGGTAGGCCCAGGGGCGCGTCAACTTTTGGCGTAGTCGGCAGGATTTCGTGCCCGCAACCACCGGGTACTGCGTGCCTGAAAGAAACTGTTCAAACTTACCAGTGGTGAAGATTCCCGCCATCCGTGGAGGTTTCCCGCCATCCGGCGCCATCTTCTACCTTCTTCCCGCCATCCGCGAAGTTTTCCCGCCATCCGGCGCCATCTTCTGCCTTCTTCCCGCCATCCGTGGAGTTTTCCCGCCGTTGGACGCCATCTTGAAGACGCCGCGCGGGAAGAAGAGGGGCGTGGACTCTGAAAGCGCGCGAGAACTGAAGCCCCGCCTCACGTCAGGACGTTGCGTAAGGTCCTGGAAGGAGCCCAGCAGACGCCGACGTCACAGGAGCGCGACGGAAGGTCCTCAACCCTGATGATCCACTGCGGAACCGCGGCATACGGAAGAGGATCATCGCAAGGTAGGCCACGGTCCACTAGGGGGGGAGAAAGATGTCGGATACGGAGGAGAGCTTCACTGCCTCAACCCCCGCCAGCGCCACCGCTGCTACAGTCATGCCTTTCACCATGCCCTATATCCCGGGAGCAGCCTGGCTACCCCAGTACTCAGGGGAGTCACATACTCTAAATGACTTTAGAGAAAGACTGGATAGCCTCTTCCAGGTGTACCCCCTCACAGAAGAGCAAAAAGTGAGCATCCTGGTGGCCCAACTAACCGGGGCAGCCCAAAGGGAGGTAAAGTCCTGGCCACCTGGGAGGAGGACTGTCGCAGGGATACTAACCCGGCTGAGGGACACCTTTGATACCCGCACCTCAGCCGAGATTAAGCTTAGATTCTATGGGTGCAAGCAGCGAGCACATGAGAGTATAAGGGACTATGCACTAAACCTACAAGAGGCCCTGAGAGCCATTAAGCAGACCGACCCTGACAGCGTGGGAAACGAGGACAGGCTGTTGACCGAGCAATTTATAGAGGGACTATATTGCAATGTCCACCGAACCCAGTTGCGGGCCATAGCCTTACAGGATCCTCATCTGGACTTTGCACAGTTCAAGGACAGAGCCACCCGGGTGCTCCGAGAACCGACACCGGGTGGCGTTGTGACCCACAGGCGCCCAGCTATCACTTACCACCAGGAGGCGGCGCCCTTGTCGGCAGGGCCTGTGGGGGCTGATGCGCAGGCTTTGAACAATGACCCGGCTCCAGACCTGCACCATCAGGTCCAAGAGCTAGCTAAAAGCGTTGCTGCGCTAACCCGAACTGTGCAGTCTTTACAGGTTTCCACTCCAGGGAAGATCCAGCTGGCATCCGGACCGGAGGACATCCCGTGGCGTCGACCAAGGAGGACCCCACCGGCCAGAGGAAGACCCAGCGACCGGTACAACGAGGACGGACAACCTATCTGCCGCCGCTGCAATCAACCCGGACATATGGCAAGGTACTGTCCTTTAAACTGGCACAACCTGGGGTAGAGGACCAACCCCCAGGAAAAAGATCACCAGGCCCATCGAACTGGCGCGACAAATATGTGGGAGGACGTCCAGTCTTGCCTGTGGTACTGGATGGCATCCCTATGAGTGCCCTACTGGACACCGGGTCACATGTCACCACCATCCCGTACGTGCTCTTCAAGCAGTACTGGAATGACTCGGATATAACCCGCTATCCAGACGACGACTTGAGTATCATCGCCAGTAATGGTCAGCCCGTGCCACAGATCGGATTTAAAGAAATGACCATTAAAATCGGTAGAGTCGAACTGGCAGCACAGTTACTGATCATTGTAGACATTGACAAGCGCGAGAGTCACCCAAAGATAACTCTAGGAACTAATGTGATTGAAAATTGTCTTGCAGAGGTGATTTTCCTTTTACAGCAGGTTGCCAAGAACGCCAGCTCCGGCCAGCAGCGAGTGCTCCAGAAAGAGATCCGGGCACTGATGCGACGGCAACAGGTGGAACTCTCCGGTGGTGAGATTGGTAGCGTAAGAATGTGTGACCCTTTCCCTATTGCCATGCCCCCGAAAAGTGAAATGATGATTTGGTGCCGGGCAGCTATTGGTCTGAGAGGTAGAGATTACCAGGCCATGGTAGAACCAGTCTACTCAGACAGTAGGCCCACCATTTTGACAGCACGGGGGGTAGTTGATGTACGCCATGGGAGGGTGCCCGTTCGTATAATAAATATCGGGAAAAGGGAAGTATACCTGCCCCGGTATGCTACGCTAGCCAAATTATATACTATCAACCAAAATTCTATACAGTCTGTGGAACCCTTGCCTCCATCTCACCCGGAGGAAGGTAACGGCTCTAAGGAAACAATGGAGGATTGGTGTCAGCAACTACATTTGGGTACTGACTCCACTCCCTCCCACCAGAAACAGGGAGTCTATCGGGTGGTTCAAGAGTACGAGAGAGTGTTTAGTAAACACCCGTTAGACTTCGGGCGAGTCAAGGGGGTAGAACACCACATCCCCACGGGAGACCATCCTCCCATAAAAGAGAGGTATCGACCCGTACCCCCTGCACACTACCAACACGCCAAGGGGATGCTTAGAGACATGAAGGAGGCTGGGGTAATCAGGGATAGCTGTAGCCCCTGGGCAGCTCCACTAGTCTTGGTCAAAAAGAAAGACAACACCATGAGAATGTGTGTAGATTACCGGAAAATTAACCGTATCACACACAAAGATGCGTACCCCTTACCAAGAATAGAGGAGTCTTTGGCTGCTTTAAAATCTGCTAACTTCTTCTCCACCTTGGATCTCACTAGCGGGTACTGGCAGGTTCCTGTAGCAGAGGCGGACTGGGAGAAGACCGCATTCACCACCCCAATGGGACTTAGCGAGTTTACCTGCATGCCGTTCGGACTCTGCAACGCACCAGGAACCTTCCAGCGATTGATGGAATGCTGTCTGGGACACCGAAACTTTGAGACGGTCCTGTTATACCTGGACGATGTCATCGTCTATTCCAAGACCTACGAGGACCACCTGAAACACCTGGCGGAAGTGTTCGAAGCTCTGGCAAGTTACGGCCTAAAGGTGAAACCCTCCAAGTGTCACCTCCTGAAGCCAAAGGTGCAGTACCTGGGACACGTGGTGAGTGCTGACGGAGTGGCTCCCGACCCTGATAAGATCACCGCAATTAAGGAATGGCCAAGCCCCTCCAGCGTAAAGGAAGTGAGGCAGTTCCTCGGGTTGGTAGGCTACTACCGAAGGTTCATTCCCGGTTTCACCAAAAAGGCAGCTCCTATGCAGGACCTCCTGATAGGCCAGTCCAGGAAGGCCAAGAACCAGAAGCCACCCTTCAGATGGGAGAAGCTGGAAGAAGAGTCCTTCCGCCAGCTGAAGATGGCCCTCACGGGGGATGAAATCCTGGCGTACCCTGATTATAGCCAGCCCTTTATCCTCTACACCGACGCCAGTAACATCGGGCTAGGAGCCGTACTGTCCCAGATCCAGCAGGGGAAGGAACGAGTAATTGCTTACACCAGCCGAAAACTGCGACCCACCGAAAGAAACCCTGAGAATTACAGCTCATTTAAGCTAGAGTTCCTGGCAGTGGTGTGGGCAGTCACCGAACGCTTTAAGCACTACCTCGCTGCTTCCCGGTTCACCGTGTACACGGATAACAACCCGTTGACACACCTGGACACTGCAAGACTCGGTGCCCTAGAGCAGAGATGGATGGCCCGCTTGTCCAACTATGAGTTTACAATCAAATACCGGGCAGGACGCTCCAATACCAACGCGGACGCCCTGTCCAGGATGCCGAACCTACCGGACGTAGGGGAAGATTCAGAGGAACTGGAAGAAGTTGAACTCCCCGCGTTCCACTGTCATGGGACTATCCAGTATTCCCACCGTGTAAGGAGTAAGCAATCCGCTACGTTCAACCCATTACCTCATTACAACTAGGTGGAGACGCAAGACAGTGACCCTGCCGTCCGACTGGTAAAGGAGATGCTGACTCGGCCAGATGCACGCCTTGACCCAGACGCTCCGGAGGAAGCCAAGCAACTGTGGGCTGAGAAGAGTCGACTGTTCCTTTACAAAGGGAAGTTGTGCCGCAGAATGGTTAACTCCCGGACGCATGAACTAATCTGGCAAGTAGTGGTGCCAAGAAGAGATGCAGCTATGGTGATGGAGGCATACCACGACGGAGCTGGGCACTTCGGATGGAAGAAGCTGGAGTTCCTGCTGCGCGGGCGGTTCCATTGGGTAGGCATGAGAGGAACCATCGAGAGGTGGTGCAGAGACTGTGGCCCATGCAACCTAAGAAGGAGGGACCGTGCCAGCCAGAAGACTCCCCTGCAGTCCATCATCACCAGACAGCCGTTGGAACTGGTAGCCTTGGATGATGTAAAACTGACCCCAAGCAGAAGTGGCTACGTCTACGCGTTAACCATCGTGGATCACTACTCCCGGTTCTTGGTTGTCGTCCCCGTCAAGGACTTAACGGCTCAAACAGCAGCTAGAGCCTTCCAGCAGCACTTCTGCCGTCCGCACGGATACCCGGAGCAGGTGCTGACGGACCAGGGGCCTGCCTTTGAAGCGGAAGTCTTCCAGGAGTTCTGCACCCTGTATGGCTGCCGGAAGATAAGAACAACACCCTATCACCCGCAAACTAATGGACTTTGTGAGAAAATGAACCAGGTGGTGATAGATCTTCTGAAAACATTGCCCCTGGAAGAACGTAGTCTGTGGCCTGAAAAGCTGCCCGACCTGGTGGACCTATACAACCACATCCCTGTAGGTTCCACCAACTGTACCCCGGCTTACCTAATGAGGGCAAGACCTGGTAAGCTTCCTGTTGATCTGGAAATGGGAGTCCTGATACCCGAGGACACTTCACCAGAAGCAGACTGGGACACAGAGAGGCAGCAGCAGTACCGGAAAGTACAGGAGAGCGTGGAGCGAAGTCTCTGTCAAGCTAGGGAAAGACAAGAGAAAACTTACAACCAGTATGCTCCCGCTGTTCCCCTGGTGCCCGGAGAGCAGGTCTTGAAGAGGAAAAGACGGCTCCACAAGTTGGACGACCAGTGGGAGAAGGACCCGTACACCGTACTGCCCTCAAGCCACGACAACCCAAAGATCTGTACAATCAGTAAAGACGGAGGGGAAACCACAGTCATTGTATCCCGGGATCACCTGAAGAAGTGTCCCGAACAGCTACGGAACGCTGAAGAGGAACAAGAAGACCCTCGACCCGTAGAAAAAAGGGAAGATATGGTTAGTACTGTGCTCGGAGACTTCCCTCGGTCTTGGACTCAAGTCAATGGTGCTGTTGTGGTACCCGTCCTCACGTTCCTCCAACCAGCATCCCAAGTGCCTACGGAGACACAGGTAGAGCTGGAAGAACAGCCGGTCCAGGAGGCAGAAGACCCCACGCAAGCAGACCAGGAGAATCAACCCTCTGCTTATAGTGAGCCTGCCATACCCCTAGTGAGCCAAAGAGTCCGTAGACGGCTGCCCAGTTTACCCTTGACAGCTCCTATACCCTGTAGCTCAGGACCAGTCAGCCAGCTCCGTAGGTCCACTAGGGTCACTAGAGGCCAGTTGCCCATACGGTGGAGGATCTAAATGTTCAAGCGATTTTATTAATGTTTACCTGTTTATTGTTGCTTGTGTATAATTTTGTGTTTCTAGTTATTTGTAGGAGTCTTTGGTGGATTTACCGGGAATCCTTTGTGCATATAGTTGTAGCGTAACCCAGGACGGACTAAAAGACTGATAAGGACTCGGGGCAGGACAGACCCCTACCTGGTTACGTCTCCCTGTTTTGGTGAAATGGACACCTTTGTTTTCTTCAAAGACTGCACCCGGTTGCGGACATGCCGTAACCATCCTAATGTGTTTTTCTTTATTGTACTGTTTTTGTTTTTACTTGTTATGTTTACAAAAGTATGTTTAGTCCCGGAGTACTAAATTTCACTAGGGGGGAATGTGACACCCCAGGGGTCTGGTTGCCACAGTAATAGAGATATTACGTCTGAGAGCAGGTGGGAGGTCTCCTGGTCAGGGATCCTATGCATGCCACACCTCCTGCCCAGTCCTGGGAGGGGAAGAACTTCCCCTATATAAAACTGGGGCTGAGGCAGGGTTAGTTAGTTAAGAAGAGGAGCAGCTATAGGAAAGAAAGATCAGGAGCTCAGTGGGAGCAGTGCTACAAGGAATCAGGGGCTGGCAGCTGAAGAGCTCGCCCTGATTGAAGAGTTACCACCGGACCCGGAGTCCGAGGCTGTGGGGACTAATCCTTACCCAGCAGCAGAAACCGACCGGCAGGGGATTTCAGGTCCTCTGGCCAAGAAACCCGAAGGCACGGTCACACGCGTGGGACCAGCACCGCCGTCGTGGAGCGGAAGCCACTAGAAGGCCCCGAGTCACCGGCCATACGGGTGAGCACCACACGGTACACTCAGGGACGTGGGCTACTTTTACCCGCCTCTAGCAAGGTAGCCAGAAGAGTACAATTAGTTGGGGAGGCCTACAACTCCACCTGGCCAGGGGAGATCCCATCTGCTCAAGGACTGACCAGGCCCCAATCGCTAGCCAGTACTCCGGGAGGGTCTATCTTTGTCACCAGTAAAGACCCTGAACTACACCGCATCGTCTCTGAGTGGTTCCTGCTACCCCCATCATCCACGTCGGCTACCCTGAGGCCATATCCCTCCCGTTGGGGGTTATACCATCCACGCTGCACAATCCTACCACCGGCCTCAGCGGTCTGCCCTGCAGCGGCAGCTCCATAGCTGCATTCAACGGGTGGCGTAGTCGTCCAACATCTACTGCTAATACCCAGCCACACAGTTTGACTCCCTGGGCACGGACCGGGTCACCGCCACGAGACTACTACCCCCAACAGGCCCGGCTCTGGGTAGTCCCCGCGTGCGCAACACTACACCAGGTAGGCCCAGGGGCGCGTCACACGCACACATGGTACGCAGACATATGCACGCACACACGGTACACAGACATATGTACACACGGTACGCAGACATATGCACGCACACACGGTACGAAGACATATGCACGCACACACGGTACGCAGACATATGCACGCACACACGGTACACAGATGACGCACCCCTGGGCCTGTGTCGCACAGCGTTGCGCATGCAGGAGCTTACCCGGAGCCGGATCTGTTGAGGGTTGTAGTCTCGTGGCGGTGACCCGGTCCATGCCCAGGGAGTCAGACTAAGTGGCGTTGTATTAGCGGTAGATGTTGGACGACTACGCCACCCGTTGAATGCAGCGAAGGAGCTGCCGCTGCAGGGCAGACCGCTGAGGCCGGTGGTAGGATTGTGCAGCGTGATAGTATCACCCCCAACGGGAGGGGTATGGCCTCAGGGCAGCCGACGTGGATGATGGGGGTAGCAGGAATCACTCAGAGACGATGCGGTGTAGTTCAGGGTCTTTACTGGTGATAAAGATAGACCCTCCCGGAGTACTGGCTAGCGATTGGGGCCTGGTCAGTCCTTGAGCAGATGGGATCTCCCCTGGCCAGGCGGAGTTGTAGGCCTCCCAAACTGACTGTACTCTTCTGGCTACCTTGCTAGAGGCGGGTATAAGTAGCCCACGTCCCTGAGTGTACCGTGTGGTGCTCACCCGTATGGCCGGTGACTCGGGGCCTTCTAGTAGCTTCCGCTCCACGACGGCGGTGCTGGTCCCACGCGTGTGACCGTGCCTTCGGGTTTCTTGGCCAGAGGACCTGAAATCCCCTGCCGGGCGGTTTCTGCTGCTGGGTAAAGATTAGTCCCCACAGCCTCGGACTCCGGGTCCGGTGATAGCTTCTCAGTCAGGGCGAGCTCTGCAGCTGCCAGCCCCTGACTCCTTATAGCACTGCTCCCACAGAGCTCCTGATGTTCTTTTCCTATATCTGCTGCTCTTCTCTGTCTCTACTTCTTCTCTACACACTAACCCTGCCTCAGCCCTAGGTTTATATAGGGGAAGTTCTTCCCCTCCCAGGACTGGGCAGGAGGTGTGGCATGCATAGGATTCCTGACCAAGAGACCTCCCACCTGCTCTCAGACATAACATTGCTGTTACTGTGGAAACCAGACCCCTGGGGTGCCACACAGACATATGTACACACGGTACGCAGACATATGCACGCACACACGGTACGCAGACATATGCACACACACATGGTACGCAGACATATGCACGCACACACGGTACACAGACATATGTACACACACACGGTACGCAGACATATGCACACACACACGGTACGCAGACATATGCACACACACACGGTACGCAGACATATGCACGCACACACGGTACACAGACATATGTACACACGGTACGCAGACATATGCACGCACACACGGTACGAAGACATATGCACGCACACACGGTACGCAGACATATGCACGCACACACGGTACACAGACATATGTACACACGGTACGCAGACATATGCACGCACACACGGTACGCAGACATATGCACACACACACGTTACGCAGACATATGCACGCACACACGGTACGCAGACATATGCACGCACACACGGTACACAGACATATGCACACACACACGGTACGCAGACATATGCACGCACACACGGTACGAAGACATATGCACGCACACACGGTACGCAGACATATGCACGCACACACGGTACACAGACATATGTACACACGGTACGCAGACATATGCACGCACACACGGTACGAAGACATATGCACGCACACACGGTACGCAGACATATGCACGCACACACGGTACACAGACATATGTACACACGGTACGCAGACATATGCACGCACACACGGTACGCAGACATATGCACACACACACGTTACGCAGACATAGGCACGCACACACGGTACGCAGACATATGCACGCACACACGGTACACAGACATATGCACACACACACGGTACGCAGACATATGCACGCACACACGGTACGAAGACATATGCACGCACACACGGTACGCAGACATATGCACGCACACACGGTACACAGACATATGTACACACGGTACGCAGACATATGCACACACACACGGTACGCAGACATATGCACACACACACGGTACGCAGACATATGCACGCACACACGGTACGCAGACATATGCACGCACACACGGTACGCAGACATATGCACACACACATGGTACACAGACATATGCACACACACACGGTACGCAGAAATATGCACGCACACACGGTACGCAGACATATGCACGCACACACGGTACGCAGACATATGCACGCACACACGGTACACAGACATATGCGCGCGCACACACGGTACGCAGACATATGCGCGCGCACACACGGTACGCAGACATATGCACGCACACACACGGTACGCAGACATATGCACGCACACACACGGTACGCAGACATATGCACGCACACACGGTACGCAGACATATGCACGCACACACACGGTACGCAGATGTAGCACCCTGAGGATTCGGCTGCTACAGGGGTATTGCACCTCAACCCAGAGGTGTGGTATTCCACTCCCGGGTAAGGATGGAGTGTGGAACTGAGCTCAGTTAGCTGCATGCACTACACACATCCCATTTCCGGGGAACAGACCGATGGTACTCCCACTAGAGAAATGTGCAGGTACGATAGTGTCTGTTCCTGGCTGGAGTGGGAGGGGGGTGGAACATCCCAGTAGTGTAGGGGCAGATAGGGGGAGCAGTCTGGGTAATGCTAGGAGCTCATTGGGTGCTGGTCACCTGAGCTCACACATAGAGGGAGTATATAAGGTGGGCACCATCTTAGGACAGGGTCAGTCTGTCAGAGTTTAGTCAGAGAAGCAGAGCAGAGAAGCTCAGCCAGAAGGGCTGACAGGGAGTTGTGGTTCCGGCTGGGCCCAGCTCCAAGGCCAAGAGAGAGAGAGGAGTCAGAAGGACCCAGAGAAAACAAGCAGGAACCCCAAGACCCCAGAATACAAACAACAGGGTGAAGGGTTGGCACCTAGGGTACCGGATCCCAAGCTGGCAGAGAGAAAAGCACACCTTAGCCAGAGACCGGAGGTCGTGGGCAGGATCTGCCACGACCCTCACCAAATCCACCAGGAAGGCAGACCAAGTATAGGGTCAGGGAACCCAGAGGAGGTGTACCCACCAAGAGACCCGAGGGAGCCGGACATAGGTGGATCCCTGGTGAGAACGGCCAGAAGAGAGGGAAAGTCAGACAGGAGCTCAGGACCACGCTCCAGAACTGCCTGGGGGTTAGCCGAGTCCAGGACCTGGTGGACGCAGCACGGCTCGGGTGGTCGCTTCAGGCCAGAGTGACCATAAGAACACCCGTAAGTAAAAACCCCTGAACTGCACAGCCCGACTCTGAGTCTTCTTGCTGATTCATCCTGCACCTTCACAACCACCATCCTCTACATCTGACCCCCTGAGGCTATACCCCTCCCGTTGGGGGTTATACTACCAAAGCTGCACACATACCAACAGCCTCAGCGGACCCTGCTGCAGCGGCGGCCTTTTGACCGCAAATCAACGGGTGGCGTAGTCGACACAAAGAACTCTAATAACATCTGTAAGACTGCCACACACTGAGCTTGACACCCTGGGCACGGACCGGGTCACCGCCACTCGGAGACTACAACCCCCATCTGATCCGGCTCCGGGTATCCCCCAAACAACACTGGCCCAGGGGGCGCGTCAACTTTGGCGTAGTCGGCGGGATAACGTGCCCGCAACAACCGGGTACTGCGTGCCTGAAGAAAAGTTCATCGTTACCTTAAAAAGAAGTCTCCTGCCGGTTCCGGAGGGCCCCCGCCATCGGGCCCCATCACAGGTCGTTTCCCGCCGGTTGTCCGCCATTTGCAGCTTTTTCCCGCCATCCATGGAGTTTCCCGCCACTGGGAGACGATTCCCGCCATTTCCAAAGATTTCCCGCCTTGGAAGAGCGGACGCCATTATGGGCGTGCCAGAGGGTGGCAAAAGGCCACCTCCCATCGTGAGCCAGGTCGAAGAATGGCGCCAAAAGCGGAAACCGCGCCCACCAACAGAGACTGTGATGCTGGAAGTGTCCATCAGCGTGAGAGAACTGCCCCTGGAACTGAAGTTGCCCCGGGACCACCCTCGATGTGGGCGGCGACAGAAGAAGAGAACGAAGATGGGTGCAGCCTGGAGGAGTCTAGAGAGAGCGCACCCGGAGACAAAACGTCTGGAAGAGAGTCCAGAGAGAGCCTACCCGGAGATGGAGGGAGAGTCAGGCAGCACCGACCCAGTGGTCAGGAGCCTGTTGCAGGTCGCCACTCCAGAAGGCCTGCTGGAGATCCTAACACAGCTCCCCCGAGACCGGGAGTGTGCACAGACCGCGTTGGAGGGCCTCGCACGGAGGATGGCCCGGGTGCAGCGAGAGACGTTGGCGGAGTGGAGCCGAGAGATGGCCCAGCAGACCGGCACCCGTCAGCGGAGCACGCCACCCGAGACGAGGAGACAGACCGCCTCTGAGGATGGCGCAGGAGGAATGAAGGCAGGAGACGGCGCCGAGAAGGGAGCTGAACGGACGGAGGCAGGTAAAGGGGACGTCTCTACCCCGAGCCGGGAAACCGCGTGCCTGCCCCAGCTCCCCGTCGCAGAGCCCGAAGTTCCCCCTGCCGTGCCCGTCGCTGCATCGTCACCGCCGCCGACTAGGCCTCAACCGGAAGCCGCGACCCCTGTGACGTCACACGCCTCGACCCCGAGCGTGGCCAAGCAGGAAGTACCATCGGCCTGGTCGCAAGGCCTAGTACCCCCGGGCGACGCAATACCAACAGCGCCCCCTACCTCCGCGGAGCCCCCGGCCTGGTCGCAGGGCCAAGTAACACAGGGCGCCGCCGTTCTTACGGTGCCCTTTACTTTCAAGGTGCCCCAGGCCTGGTCGCAAGGCCTGGTTAACCCGGGCGCCGCTACCACCACGGCGCCCATAACACCTAAAGTACCGCACCTGGGTGAGGACCTGTTCGCCCAGCATACGTGCCCGGATGGGCAGCCCTTCGTATGGCCCCAGGAATACATCCAGCTGGAGCTGCAAAAAGCAAGGGCCATGTGCGAACCCCTGATCCCGGCTCCAAAGCCCATAAAGAGGATCTCGACCCCGCTAGAAGAGACCCAGTTTGAGTGGGATCCCACCGGAGAAGACCTCATGGGGTTCACTCAGGAGACTCGGGCGGCCGCAGCGGAGCGTGCAGAGTGCTGCCGGCAGCAGCTCGAGGTCTTCGAGAGGGAGCGGAGAGAGAGGCGGGTCCGGGAACAGCAAATGCAGATAAGGAGCGCGGAGCAGAAGAGCCGGACCAGGAGGAAACCCCGTGCAGCTCATGGTCCCCGTGCCACCGGGACTTTGATAAAATTCAACATGCAGCACGGATGGGGCTTTATCAGAGACCATCAGACCCCCGGCGACGTCTTTGTAACCCGCAGAGACGTAGAAAGCCATCTGCCGGAGGGACACAGAGGTCGTGACCTGTATGTAGGGGACGAGGTCACCTTCACCCGGCACAAGTGTGCCAAAGGACCCTACGCCCTCCATGTGCATCGCCTGACGGAGGAGGAGCTGCGGTGTGAGGAGGAGCAAGAGGACCCGGACGGGTCTGAAGAATCTAAAGAAAGAGCAGGAGGACGCCGTCGTTGAAGTACGGTAGAGAGAGACTGTACATAGTTACCCGTCAGGGTATAAGAACTGTTCTAGTTAAAATATAGTCCCCGTTGGGACCAGCCAATTGAACTGAATCCCGTGTGTCCCTATTCCCACTGACCGAGGACTGAGAGCGGCCATATTTCCCTTGTATATAGTTGCGCTTCCTAAAGCGCCCCCTACCGGTTTTATAGTAAACTGTTGTTTTCTTCCAAGAGAGACTGTCGCACCTTACCCGGTCACAAGTTGCACCGTGGCCGGAGGAACAAGAATGTTATTTATGAAAAGTTTTATATGAAAAGTTTTATAATATATAAGATGTTTTATATGTTGATGTTTATGAAAAAAAAAAATTGTATGTTTGGATGTTTTTATATCTTACAGCCCGAGGACGTGCTGTGATTTACCAGGGGGGAATGTAGCACCCTGAGGATTCGGCTGCTACAGGGGTATTGCACCTCAACCCAGAGGTGTGATATTCCACTCCCGGGTAAGGATGGAGTGTGGAACTGAGCTCAGTTAGCTGCATGCACTACACACATCCCATTTCCGGGGAACAGACCGATGGTACTCCCACTAGAGAAATGTGCAGGTACGATAGTGTCTGTTCCTGGCTGGAGTGGGAGGGGGGTGGAACATCCCAGTAGTGTAGGGGCAGATAGGGGGAGCAGTCTGGGTAATGCTAGGAGCTCATTGGGTGCTGGTCACCTGAGCTCACACATAGAGGGAGTATATAAGGTGGGCACCATCTTAGGACAGGGTCAGTCTGTCAGAGTTTAGTCAGAGAAGCAGAGCAGAGAAGCTCAGCCAGAAGGGCTGACAGGGAGTTGTGGTTCCGGCTGGGCCCAGCTCCAAGGCCAAGAGAGAGAGAGGAGTCAGAAGGACCCAGAGAAAACAAGCAGGAACCCCAAGACCCCAGAATACAAACAACAGGGTGAAGGGTTGGCACCTAGGGTACCGGATCCCAAGCTGGCAGAGAGAAAAGCACACCTTAGCCAGAGACCGGAGGTCGTGGGCAGGATCTGCCACGACCCTCACCAAATCCACCAGGAAGGCAGACCAAGTATAGGGTCAGGGAACCCAGAGGAGGTGTACCCACCAAGAGACCCGAGGGAGCCGGACATAGGTGGATCCCTGGTGAGAACGGCCAGAAGAGAGGGAAAGTCAGACAGGAGCTCAGGACCACGCTCCAGAACTGCCTGGGGGTTGGCCGAGTCCAGGACCTGGTGGACGCAGCACGGCTCGGGTGGTCGCTTCAGGCCAGAGTGACCATAAGAACACCCGTAAGTAAAAACCCCTGAACTGCACAGCCCGACTCTGAGTCTTCTTGCTGATTCATCCTGCACCTTCACAACCACCATCCTCTACATCTGACCCCCTGAGGCTATACCCCTCCCGTTGGGGGTTATACTACCTAAGCTGCACTCACATCATCAGCCTCAGTGGACCCTGCTGCAGCGGCGGCCGTATTGACCGCAAATCAACGGGTGGCGTAGTCGACACAAAGAACTCTAATAACATCTGTAGGACTGCCACACACTGAGCTTGACACCCTGGGCACGGACCGGGTCACCGCCACTCGGAGACTACAACCCCCATCTGATCCGGCTCCGGGTATCCCCCAAACAACACTGGCCCAGGGGGCGCGTCACAGACATATGCACGTACACACGGTACGCAGACATATGCACACACGGTACGCAGACATATGCACGCACACACGGTACGCAGACATATGCATGCACACACGGTACACAGATATGTACACATACAGACATACACACATTTTTACACAAAAACAGACAAATATATATACACAGTCATACACACTGACATTCACATACATGCACTCACACAGACCCATTACAAATATTTTTAATATGGGGATTGGGGAAGCCTCCCTCACCTGTCCCCGGTCCAGTGTCCTGTCCAGCAGCTCCTCAGGTATGGGGCAGTGCAGGGCCCCCGGCGTGTCACAGACTTCATGGCCCTGGAACATCAGAGGGGCCCACTTGCGGTCGGGTCCGGGCCCCTCCCGCCCATCTGTGCAGGACCTCCGCTCCGACGGTGTTTGATTGCCAGCACTCCCCTAGACATGGCCGCGCGCTGTGCGGCTGTGTCTGCTAGTAATGACGCGGCAGGAGCGACACACAAGCACAATTAAAGGTGCAGTGCCGTCGACCCTGCCGTGTCATTACTAGCAGACACAGCCGGACAGCGCGCGGCCATGTCTGGGCGGAGTGCCGGCAATCAAGCAGAGCCTGCGTCCCTGAACAGGTGCCGAGGAAGCGGCCAGGGCCCCGACAGTGAGTGGGCGGTGAGCCCCGACAGTGAGTGGGCGGTGGGCCCCGACAGTGAGTGGGCGGTGGGCCCCTCTGATTTTCCAGGGCCCCGGCACTTGCCCGGGTACGCCGGGTGCTGACGCCGGCCCTGCTCGTGGCCCATCCGGGTCATGTGGGGCTTCCTTCTAGTTTCACTTGCTTCCAGCCCCCTTCTTTATGCTTTGTGTAATCAAATAAAATATTAAAAATAAGTCAGTGGAAAGCTAATGATGGGAATGGCTCTTTGCTCTCGCAATGTGAGGCGATCTCAGTTCCTTCATTTACAGATGGACGGTGCCTGAAGGAGACCACAGAGAGGAAACCACCTGACGGCGGATACAGAAGGGACTAGTACTGTAAGAATCACTCACGTGAGTACACACAGGAGAGCAACCAAGGGGATACGGACTCTGTGTCTACAGAGAGGAGGATAAGGAGGAGACCATAGAAATCCTGATGAAGGCCGAACTGCCCTGATCACCACTGGTGGAGACGAGAGGTAAGAGCCAATGAGGATGAAGGTGGATAATGATGAGAAGAAGGATTAGGAGGAGGACCTGTTTCCTCAGTTGGATGATAAGAAGGAAGGAGAGGAGTATGGTGATGATGTGGAGGACTTGTCTATTCAGGTAGTTGATAATGAGGAGGATTAAAAGGAGAGGGACTTGTCTCTGCAGGTTGATAATGATGATGAGATGGTTTGTTTTTTAACATGGATGATGATGATGCTATTAATGATCAGAAAGTTATAGTATATGACTAAGGCATGTGGATTGTTACTCTGTTGTCCTCCCCCCATCCATCTCTCATAACCAAGGATCCTTACCTTATACCAGAGTTTGTTGGTGGTGAAATGTCCGGGTGTTAAAAATGAAGATCAATTCATCTGCTCAGAGTTAATCATCATGCTTAAAGGAGTAAAAAAACTCACAAAAAAAGGAGTCAAGATGGCCCATGCATCATCCCCCCTGGGTGAGATTTTCCTTAAATATCCTCCAGCTTCCGATGCAGAACAGCCTCACCTCCAAGGATGCCAATGATGACAACTCTTCATTCACCCGCCCACAAGAGCAGTCAGTCAGTAGGGTGAGATAACACCATATGTGGTACCATTTCCCACCACAGTCACATCCCGGGCAAGAAACCCACCAAGCATGGAAGAAGGGTGGGGTGAGGAGCATAAGTCATGTATGAAGCTCCACGAACATGGGCTGTGTGATTGACCATCTCGAATCTGCAAGACTTTTCCTTCTCAAACCTATCACCTTAGGTCTCATTCAGATGTCTGTGATTTTTCCCATGCAGCATAACAAAAAGGACCAATCTTCATTGATGATTATATTGATTAGTCATTTTTACCTTTGGTGATTTTCTCATATGCCAAAAAGAAAATTCAAAGTTTCTCCCACCCATCACAATATTAAAGACAGACAACACATGGATTGTACATGGATGACATCCGTGTGCTGTCCGTGATTTTCACAGACCCGTAGACTTTATGGACATTGTTCCACATCATTTTATGGGAATTTTTGATCCATGGGAAGGATTATAAATGGAAATGTCTCCATGATTTGTTCTGCGAACATAAGATCTGCAAAAAAGCATCATGTGAACAGCAACATCTGTCTGCAAACCTAGTTGTATGGAGTCCACCAACCTTGACTGAAAGAACAGTCCCAGATCATTTCTCCGCCAGAAGATGTGGACCAGTGAATTTCTCTGCAGGGAGAGGAGAAACCTCAGCTAGAGAACTTATCTATTCCACATCTACGCTATTACAATTTTTACATTTTTTTATGACATAAACGAGCAAGACAAAGTCAGAAGGGTCAGTCTGGCCTCCATCTGGCATGGTTACCCTGTGTAGACGTGTGTCATGGACATTGAATGTCTACGCGGCAAATGCAAAAGCATGTGATGTGAACAGATCCTAATTTCGCACAAAAGATGTTTTCCTAGCTCCTTAAACCCATGTTTCATAGCCGGACCTGCTGAGAGATTTGCCTCCGCAGGCCCCAGATCTACTGAAAAAAAGAAAAAGCCAAAACAGAAACAAAATAAACAAAATGAATACCCTGCTGTGCGTAAAAGCAAATAACATTGGGTACTTAGTAAACACCAACTTTGATCAAAAAGCGTAGAAGCCATCCCACCAATGTCAAGTTGTACCAAAGTTCGGGATGGTCCTAACCTCTAATATTAAGACCTTATTCTGAAGACACGGGGTCTTCCTTGGGAGTATTTCTACTCAGACATCACAGGGTGCGGGTAAAACAGCGTGGCAATACTTTACTGAACCACAAAGCCGACAATAAACACATAGAACAGTCCCAGCAAATACCCAAGATGGTGCAAAATTACACACTCTCACCCTTTTGCTGGCCCACCGGGAATAGAGTAACTGCGACTTTGGGACTTCCAGGTCCAACTACCTCAACCAGTGGTACCCCACTTTGGGTGGACACCCACTTAAAGGAGTGTGACGATGCAGCCTATAATCTTAATAAGCCAGACGTTTAGATTTGTTAATCCAAGAGAAATACACTATTATCTTTCAATTGACTTGTGAATGTATGTGTATTTATGTGCCTTGTCAATAAGAACAGACGAGTATTTGTATAACCCTGATTGTTGTCTCCTATTTGATTTTGAAACAATGATGTTGATTTACTATACCAATTATGTAAATAGATTAGCTCAAACAATGATAGCTGAGACATGTGAGTAATGCCCTCCCTAACTCTTTAATTGTGAATGTGTACTTGAAGGACAACTGTAACTATTTTAAGGGACATGTGCTGCTGTAGCAGTCAGATTTGGGACAGAGAAGCAAGGTCACTCAGATTGCTTGGAAGCATGGCTTTACCTAAAGGGACACAGATTTGGATTCTACATGATTCTAGCCTAAGGGAATATAGCCCTGACTGGAAAGGTATGGATATGCTCCATTGACCATCAGAGAGCCCATGGATACATTTGGGGAGACCAGGTTGGGACGATAAAGTCACCTGGCCCCATGGATATGTTGTTTGAGTTTGCCAGGAGGGACCCATCGGTCGCCTGGAACTCATGGAGACATTCGGAGAAGCCAGATTGGGACCTGCTGGTCATCTAGCCCCAAGAAAACTCTTGGAGAGGCCAGGGTGGGACCCTTGGGTCTCCTGGCCTTGTACCTCGATGGACTGCTAGCTTCTTAAGCTTGCTGCTAACTTCTCTCTGTGGGGGCCCGCCAGAAGCGGTACGCACATGGAAGACCCCGTGTCTTCACAAGGAAGTAGCGGCAAACTTAGGAAGCTGACAGTCTATTGAGGTACATGGCCAGGAGACCCGTAGATCCTACCCTAGCTTTCTCTGAACATATCCATGGATCCAAGTACCGGATAGTCCCAACCTGGATTTCCCTGGGTGTATCCATAGGTCCCAAGGGACTGGAGGGTCACAATCCTGGCTTTCCACAAATATCTCCATGGGACCAGGCGACCGGATGGTCCCAATCTGGCATCTGAGAACATACAGTATACTCCTCTGTTCTGTGAGTCACCAAGCCACAAGGTCCACACAATGGTTAATCAACATATTTAGCAAACATTCATTGTTCACAGACCAAGAGAAGTCAACATTCAGATGTAGCAATATTAGGTAATCCCCTAGGGGTATATGGTGCCCCAGACCACTCGCTGCAGGCACACGGTGTGTACCTATTAGCGCCCCTTAGCCTATACCTTAACATTCAGATTTATACAATACTAGTCTGTCCTTCTTGACCCACCAAAGAAAAACACATAAGTTCAGAAGTCAACATAAACATAGTAGTGTACTTCTCCTGGCTTAACAAATCTAAACGTCTGGATATTTAAGTTTAGAAGCTGTGTCATCACATTTACCGTGCGTCACAGTGATGGATGGCGCTCACGATGTATATCGCTCGTAGATTGGAAGGCTTCAGTAGAGCAATGTCCACTCATCACCCTCATTACTCCTGGACTCCAGTGGACCAGCCATGGTGACTTAGATGGAAAAGTTGACCTCGGATTCAGTAACTGCGCCTTT
The DNA here is from genome assembly GCF_046119375.1 of Phyllobates terribilis. Lineage (NCBI taxonomy): Eukaryota > Metazoa > Chordata > Amphibia > Anura > Dendrobatidae > Phyllobates > Phyllobates terribilis. The sequence goes on along the minus strand of NW_027362762.1, from coordinate 979,151,299 downwards.
ATTAGTCGTGTGGTGGGGCTAAAGACATGAGGGGATTTATTTTTATTAATAGTCACGGTAATTGTGCAGATAAAGGAGCAGAATCTGAAACCTTCCTGTCCTATATTTCATATGTGGCATCAGAACGATGGGGACAGAGGTGGTCATGGAGCTCCGTCTATGACAGCGGGATAGAAGTGACCACCGGCTGCTGCACCCACCAACTACTCTCACCATCAGCTTTCCTGTCCCGGAGGAAGATGTTCCCGCTGTGCTGCCTGCTCCTGCTGTCCTGCGGTGAGTGCCTCATACATCTATATCTGCATCCAAACTATCAGCCACAATCAGGGGTAGAGATGAGAGAACATTGCAATCTGCGGTTTCCGATCGGCGAATTTGCAATATTCACCGATTAATGAGTCAAACATTCGCTGAAAAATATCCGAACCCCATTGGATTCAATGGGAGACAAATCCAAACGCATAGACAACACTTTCAAACAGGCGCAAAAGCTGCCAAAACAGCTCAAACTAGGGGCCGACACCAGGAAAGGGGCATCAACTGACCCACAGCACAAATGTTATAATGGCAGAGCAGCAGACAGCCATGAGCCATGCATGAGGTATCAGGGTCTGGGCCATGCATGAGGTATCAGGGTCTGGGTCATGCATGAGGTATCAGCGTCTGGGCCGTGCATGAGGTATCAGGGTCTGGGTCATGCATGAGGTATCAGCGTCTGGGCCGTGCATGAGGTATCAGAGTCTGGGTCATGCATGAGGTATCAGCGTCTGGGCCGTGCATGAGGAATCAGGGTCTGGGTCATGCATGAGGTAGCAGGGTCTGGGCCATGCATGAGGTATCAGGGTCTGGGCCATGCATGAGGTATCAGGGTCTGGGTCATGCACGAGGTATCAGGGTCTGGGCCATGTATGAGGTATCAGGGTCTGGGCCGTGCATCAGGTATCAGGGTCTGGGTCATGCATGAGGTATCAGGGTCTGGGTCATGCATGAGGTATCAGGGTCTGGGTCATGCACGGGGTATCAGGGTCTGGGCCGTGCATCAGGTATCAGGGTCTGGGCCATGCAGGAGGTATCAGGGTCTGGGCCATGCATGAGGTATCAGGGTCTGGGCCATGCATGAGGTATCAGGGTCTGGGCCATGCATGAGGTATCAGGGTCTGGGTCATGCATGAGGTATCAGGGTCTGGGCCATGCATGAGATATCAGGGTCTGGGCCATGCATGAGGTATCAGGGTCTGGGTCATGAATGAGGTATCTGGGTCTGGGCCATGCATAAGGTATCAGGGTCTCGGCCATGCATGAGGTAGCAGGGTCTGGGCCATACATGAGGCATCAGGGTCTGGGTCATGCACGAGGAATCAGGGTCTGGGCCATGTATGAGGTATCAGGGTCTGGGTCATAAACGGGGTATCAGGGTCTGGGTCATGCATGAGGTATCTGGGTCTGGGCCATGCATGAGGTATCAGGGTCTGGGTCATGCATGAGGTATCAGGGTCTGGGCCATGCATGAGGTATCTGGGTCTGGGCCATGCATGAGGTATCAGGGTCTGGGTCATGCATGCGGTATCAGGGTCTGGGTCATGCATGAGGTATCAGGGTCTGGGTCATGCATGAGGTATCAGGGTCTGGGCCATGCATGAGGTATCAGGGTCTGGGTCATGCATGAGGTATCAGGGTCTGGGCCGTGCATGAGGTATCAGCGTCTGGGCCGTGCATGAGGTATCAGGGTCTGGGCCGTGCATGAGGGATCAGGGTCTGGGCCCTGCATGAGGGATCAGGGTCTGGGCCATGCATGAGGTATCAGGGTCTGGGCCGTGCATGAGGTATCAGGGTCTGGGCCATGCATGAGGTATCAGGGTCTGGGCCATGCATGAGGTATCAGGGTCTGGGCCATGCATGAGGTATCAGGGTCTGGGCCATGTATGAGGTATCAGGGTCTGGGTCATGCATGAGATATCAGAGTCTGGGCCATGCATGAGGTATTAGGGTCTGGGCCGTGCATGAGATATCAGGGTCTGGGCCATGCATGAGGTATCAGGGTCTGGGCCGTGCATGAGGTATCAGGGTCTGGTCCATGCACGAGGTATCAGGGTCTGGTCCATGCACGAGGTATCAGGGTCTAGGCCATGCACAAGGTATCAGGGTCTGGGTCATGCACGAGGTATCAGGGTCTGGGCCATGCATGAGGTATCAGGGTCTTGGCCAGCATGAGGTATCAGGGTCTGGGCCATGTATGAGGTATCAGGGTCTGGGCCATGTATGAGGTATCAGGGTCTGGGCCAGCATGAGGTATCAGGGTCTGGGCCATGTATGAGGTATCAGGGTCTGGGCCATGTATGAGGTATCAGGGTCTGGGCCATGCATAAGGAATCAGGGTCTGGGTCATGCACGAGGTATCAGGGTCTGGGCCATGCATGAGGTAGCAGGGTCTGGGCCATGCATGAGGTATCAGGGTCTGGGTCATGCACGAGGTATCAGGGTCTGGGCCATGTATGAGGTATCAGGGTCTGGGCCGTGCATGAGGTATCAGGGTCTGGGCCATGCAGGAGGTATCAGGGTCTGGGCCATGCATGAGGTATCAGGGTCTGGGCCATGCATGAGGTATCAGGGTCTGGGCCATGCATGAGGTATCAGGGTCTGGGTCATGCATGAGGTATCAGGGTCTGGGTCATGAATGAGGTATCTGGGTCTGGGCCATGCATGAGGTAGCAGGGTCTCGGCCATGCATGAGGTAGCAGGGTCTGGGCCATACATGAGGTATCAGGGTCTGGGTCATGCACGAGGTATCAGGGTCTGGGCCATGTATGAGGTATCAGGGTCTGGGTCATACACGGGGTATCAGGGTCTGGGCCATGCACGAGATATCAGGGTCTGGGCCATGCTTGAGGTATCTGGGTCTGGGTCATGCATGAGGTATCAGGGTCTGGGCCATGCATGAGGTATCTGGGTCTGGGCCATGCATGAGGTATCAGGGTCTGGGTCATGCATGAGGTATCTGGGTCTGGGCCATGCATGAGGTATCAGGGTCTGGGCCGTGCATGAGGTATCAGGGTCTGGGCCGTGCATGAGGTATCAGGGTCTGGGCCGTGCATGAGGTATCAGGGTCTGGGCCCTGCATGAGGTATCAGGGTCTGGGCCGTGCATGAGATATCAGGGTCTGGGCCATGCATTAGGTATCAGGGTCTGGGCCATGTATGAGGTAACAGGGTCTGGGCCATGCATGAGGTATCAGGGTCTGGGCCATGTATGAGGTATCAGGGTCTGGGCCATGTATGAGGTATCAGGGTCTGGGCCATGCATGAGATATCAGGGTCTGGGCCATGCATGAGGTATCAGGGTCTGGGCCGTGCATAAGGTATCAGGGTCTGGGCCGCGCATGAGGTATCAGGGTCTGGGCCATGTATGAGGTATCAGGGTCTGGGCCATGCATGAGGTATCAGGGTCTGGGCCATGCATGAGGTATCAGGGTCTGGGCCATGTATGAGGTATCAGGGTCTGGGCCATAAATGAGATATCAGGGTCTGGGCCATGCATGAGGTATCAGGGTCTGGGCCATGCATGAGGTATCAGGGTCTGGGCCATGCATGAGGTATCAGGGTCTGGTCCATGCACGAGGTATCAGGGTCTGGTCCATGCATGAGGTATCAGGGTCTGGTCCATGCACGAGGTATCAGGGTCTGGGTCATGCACGAGGTATCAGGGTCTGGGCCATGCATGAGGTATCAGGGTCTTGGCCAGCATGAGGTATCAGGGTCTGGGCCATGTATGAGGTATCAGGGTCTGGGCCATGTATGAGGTATCAGGGTCTGGGCCAGCATGAGGTATCAGGGTCTGGGCCATGTATGAGGTATCAGGGTCTGGGCCATGTATGAGGTATCAGGGTCTGGGCCATGTATGAGGTATCAGGGTCTGGGCCGTGCATGAGGTGTCAAGGTCTGGGCCATGCATGAGGTATCAGGGTCTGGGCCATGCATGAGGTATCAGGGTCTGGGCCATGCATGAGGTATCAGGGTCTGTTCCATGCATGAGGTATCAGGGTCTGAGCCAGCATGAGGTATCAGGGTCTGGGCCATGCATTAGGTATTAGGGTCTGGGCCATGCATGAGGTATCAGGGTCTGGGCCATGTATGAGGTATCAGGGTCTGGGTCATGCATGAGGTATCAGGGTCTGGGTCATGTATGAGGTATCAGGGTCTGGGTCATGTATGAGGTATCAGGGTCTGGGTCATGCATGAGGTATCAGGGTCTGGGTCATGTATGAGGTATCAGGGTCTGGGCCATGTATGAGGTATCAGGGTCTGGGCCATGTATGAGGTATCAGGGTCTGGGCCATGTATGAGGTATCAGGGTCTGGGCCATGTATGAGGTATCAGGGTCTGGGCCACTGATGAGGTATCAGGGTCTGGGTCATGCATGAGGTATCAGGGTCTGGGCCATGTATGAGGTATCAGGGTCTGGGTCATGCATGAGGTATCAGGGTCTGGGCCATGTATGAGGTATCAGGGTCTGGGCCATGCATGAGGTATCAAGGTCTGGGCCAGCATGAGGTATCAGGGTCTGGGCCATGTATGAGGTATCAGGGTCTGGGCCAGCATGAGGTATCTGGGTCTGGGCCATGTATGAGGTATCAGGGTCTGGGCCATGTATGAGGTATCGGGGTCTGGGCCATGCATGAGGTATCAGGGTCTGGGCCATGTATGAGGTCTCAGGGTCTGGGCCATGCATGAGGTATCAGGGTCTGAGCCAGCATGAGGTATCAGGGTCTGGGTCATGCATGAGGTATCTGGGTCTGGGCCATGCATGAGGTATCTGGGTCTGGGGCATGTATGAGGTATCAGCGTCTGGGCCGTGCATGAGGTATAATGGTCTGGGCCGTGCATGAGGTATCAGGGTCTAGGCCATGTATGAGGTATCGGGGTCTGGGCCATGTATGAGGTATCAGGGTCTGGGTCATGCATGAGGTATCAGGGTCTGGGCCATGTATGAGGTATCAGGGTCTTGGCCATGTATGAGGTATCAGGGTCTGGGCCATGCAGGAGGTATCAGGGTCTGGGCCATGCAGGAGGTATCAGGGTCTGGGCCATGCAGGAGGTATCAGGGTCTGGGCCATGTAAGAGGTATCAGGGTCTGGGCCATGTATGAGGTATCAGGGCCATGTATGAGGTATCAGGGTGTGGGCCATGCAGGAGGTATCAGGGTCTGGGCCATGTATGAGGTATCAGGGTCTGGGCCATGTATGAGGTATCAGGGTCTGGGCCATGTATGAGGTATCAGGGTCTGGGCCATGTATGAGGTATCAGGGTCTGGGCCATGCAGGAGGTATCAGGGTCTGGGCCGTGCATGAGGTATCAGGGTCTGGGCCAGCATGAGGTATCAGGGTCTGGGCCATGCACGAGGTATCAGGGTCTGGGCCGTGTATGAGGTATCGGGGTCTGGGTCATGTATGAGGTATTGGGGTCTGGGCCATCCATGAGGTATCAGGGTCTGGGCCATGTGAGGTATCAGTGTCTAGGCCATGCATGAGGTATTAGGGTCTGGGTCATGTATGAGGTATTAGGGTCTGGGCCATCCATGAGGTATCAGGGTCTGGGCCATGTATGAGGAATTAGTGTCTGGGCCATCCATGAGGTATCAGGGTCTGGGCCATCCATGAGGTATCAGGGTCTGGGCCATGTATGAGGTATTAGGGTCTGGGTCATATATGAGGTATTAGGGTCTGGGCCATCCATGAGGTATCAGGGTCTGGGCCATGTATGAGGAATTAGGGTCTGGGCCATCCATGAGGTATCAGGGTCTGGGCCATGTATGAGGTATTAGGGTCTGGGCCATGTATGAGGTATTAGGGTCTGGGCCATCCATGAGGTATCAGGGTCTGGGCCATGTATGAGGTATCAGGGTCTGGGTCATGTATGAGGTATCAGGGTCTGGGCCATGTATGAGGTATTAGGGTCTGGGCCATGTATGAGGTATTAGGGTCTGGGCCATCCATGAGGTATCAGGGTCTGGGCCATGCATGAGGTATCAGGGTCTGGGTCACGTATGAGGTGTCAGGGTCTGGGTCATGTATGAGGCATCAGGGTCTGGGCCATGTATGAGGTCTCAGGGTCTGGGCCATGCATGAGGTATCAGGGTCTGAGCCAGCATGAGGTATCAGGGTCTGGGTCATGCATGAGGTATCTGGGTCTGGGCCATGCATGAGGTATCAGGGTCTGAGCCAGCATGAGGTATCAGGGTCTGGGTCATGCATGAGGTATCTGGGTCTGGGCAATGCATGAGGTATCTGGGTCTGGGGCATGTATGAGGTATCAGCGTCTGGGCCGTGCATGAGGTATAATGGTCTGGGCCGTGCATGAGGTATCAGGGTCTAGGCCATGTATGAGGTATCGGGGTCTGGGCCATGTATGAGGTATCAGGGTCTGGGTCATGCATGAGGTATCAGGGTCTGGGCCATGTATGAGGTATCAGGGTCTTGGCCATGTATGAGGTATCAGGGTCTGGGCCATGCAGGAGGTATCAGGATCTGGGCCATGCAGGAGGTATCAGGGTCTGGGCCATGCAGGAGGTATCAGGGTCTGGGCCATGTAAGAGGTATCAGGGTCTGGGCCATGTATGAGGTATCAGGGTCTGGGCCATGTATGAGGTATCAGGGTGTGGGCCATGCAGGAGGTATCAGGGTCTGGGCCATGTATGAGGTATCAGGGTCTGGGCCATGTATGAGGTATCAGGGTATGGGCCATGTATGAGGTATCAGGGTCTGGGCCATGTATGAGGTATCAGGGTCTGGGCCATGTATGAGGTATCAGGGTCTGGGCCATGCAGGAGGTATCAGGGTCTGGGCCGTGCATGAGGTATCAGGGTCTGGGCCAGCATGAGGTATCAGGGTCTGGGCCATGCACGAGGTATCAGGGTCTGGGCCGTGTATGAGGTATCGGGGTCTGGGTCATGTATGAGGTATTGGGGTCTGGGCCATCCATGAGGTATCAGGGTCTGGGCCATGTGAGGTATCAGGGTCTAGGCCATGCATGAGGTATCAGGGTCTGGACCATGTATGAGGTATCAGGGTCTGGGCCATGCATGAGGTATCAGGGTCTGGGTCATGTATGAGGTATCAGGGTCTGGGCCATGTATGAGGTATTAGGGTCTGGGTCATGTATGAGGTATTAGGGTCTGGGCCATCCATGAGGTATCAGGGTCTGGGCCATGTATGAGGAATTAGGGTCTGGGCCATCCATGAGGTATCAGGGTCTGGGCCATGTATGAGGTATTAGGGTCTGGGCCATGTATGAGGTATTAGGGTCTGGGCCATCCATGTGGTATCAGGGTCTGGGCCATGTATGAGGTATCAGGGTCTGGGTCATGTATGAGGTGTCAGGGTCTGGGCCATGTATGAGGTATTAGGGTCTGGGCCATGTGTGAGGTATTAGGGTCTGGGCCATCCATGAGGTATCAGGGTCTGGGCCATGTATGAGGTGTCAGGGTCTGGGTCATGTATGAGGCATCAGGGTCTGGGCCATGTATGAGGTATTAGGGTCTGGGCCATGTATGAGGTATTAGGGTCTGGGCCATGCATGAGGTATCAGGGTCTGGGAAATGCATGAGGTATCAGGGTCTGGGTCATGTATGAGGTATCAGGGTCTGGGTCATGTATGAGGTATCAGGGTCTGGGCCATGTATGAGGTATTAGGGTCTGGGTCATGTATGAGGTATTAGGGTCTGGGCCATGCATGAGGTATCAGGGTCTGGGCCATGTATGAGGTATCAGGGTCTGGGCCATGCAGGAGGTATCAGGGTCTGGGCCATGTATGAGGTATCAGGGTCTGGGCCATGTATAAGGTATCAGGGTCTGGGCCATGTATGAGGTATCAGGGTCTGGGCCATCCATGAGGTATCAGGGTATGGGCCATGTATGAGGTATCAGGGTCTTGGTCATGTATGAGGTATCAGGGTCTGGGTCATGTATGAGGTATCAGGGTCTGGGCCATGTATGAGGTATCAGGGTCTGGGCCATGTATGAGGAATTAGGGTCTCGGCCATCCATGAGGTATCAGGGTCTGGGTCATGTATGAGGTATCAGGGTCTGGGTCATGTATGAGGTATTAGGGTCTGGGCAATGTATGAGGTATTAGGGTCTGGGCCATCCATTAGGTATCAGGGTCTGGGCCATGTATGAGGTATCAGGGTCTGGGTCATGTATGAGGTATCAGGGTCTAGGCCATGCACGAGGTATCAGGGTCTGGGTCATGCACGAGGTATCAGGGTCTGGGCCATGCATGAGGTATCAGGGTCTTGGCCAGCATGAGGTATCAGGGTCTGGGCCATGTATGAGGTATCAGGGTCTGGGCCATGTATGAGGTATCAGGGTCTGGGCCAGCATGAGGTATCAGGGTCTGGGCCATGTATGAAGTATCAGGGTCTGGGCCATGTATGAGGTATCAGGGTCTGGGCCGTGCATGAGGTGTCAGGGTCTGGGCCATGCATGAGGTATCAGGGTCTGGGCCATGCATGAGGTATCAGGGTCTGGGCCATGCATGAGGTATCAGGGTCTGGTCCATGCATGAGGTATCAGGGTCTGAGCCAGCATGAGGTATCAGGGTCTGGGTCATGTATGGAGGTATCAGGGTCTGGGCCATGTATGAGGTTTCAGGGTCTGGGCCATGTATGAGGTATCAGGGTCTGGGCCATGTATGAGGTATCAGGGTCTGGGCCATGTATGAGGTATCAGGGTCTGGGCCATGTATGAGGTATCAGGGTCTGGGCCAGCATGAGGTATCAGGGTCTGGGCCAGCATGAGGTATCAGGGTCTGGGCCAGCATGAGGTATCAGGGTCTGGGTCATGTATGAGGTATCAGGGTCTGGGCCATGTATGAGGTATCAGGGTCTGGGCCATGTATGAGGTATCAGGGTCTGGGCCATGTATGAGGTATCAGGGTCTGGGCCATGTATGAGGTATCAGGGTCTGGCCCATGTATGAGGTATCGGGGTCTGGGCCATGCATGAGGTATCAGGGTCTGGGCCATGTATGAGGTCTCAGGGTCTGGGCCATGCATGAGGTATCAGGGTCTGGGTCATGCATGAGGTATCTGGGTCTGGGCCATGCATGAGATATCTGGGTCTGGGGCATGTATGAGGTATCAGGGTCTGGCCCATGTATGAGGTATCAGCGTCTGGGCCATGCATGAGGTATCAGGGTCTGGGCCGTGCATGAGGTATCAGGGTCTGGGCCATGTATGAGGTATCGGGGTCTGGGCCATGTATGAGGTATCAGGGTCTGGGTCATGCATGAGGTATCAGGGTCTGGGCCATGTATGAGGTATCAGGGTCTTGGCCATGTATGAGGTATCAGGGTCTGGGCCATGCAGGAGGTATCAGGGTCTGGGCCATGCAGGAGGTATCAGGGTCTGGGCCATGCAGGAGGTATCAGGGTCTGGGCCATGTAAGAGGTATCAGGGTCTGGGCCATGTATGAGGTATCAGGGTCTGGGCCATGTATGAGGTATCAGGGTCTGGGCCATGCAGGAGGTATCAGGGTCTGGGCCATGTATGAGGTATCAGGGTCTGGACCATGTATGAGGTTTCAGGGTCTGGGCCATGTATGAGGTATCAGGGTCTGGGCCATGTATGAGGTATCAGGGTCTGGGCCATGCAGGAGGTATCAGGGTCTGGGCCGTGCATGAGGTATCAGGGTCTGGGCCAGCATGAGGTATCAGGGTCTGGGCCATGCACGAGGTATCAGGGTTTGGGCCGTGTATGAGGTATCGGGGTCTGGGTCATGTATGAGGTATTGGGGTCTGGGCCATCCATGAGGTATCAGGGTCTGGGCCATGTATGAGGTATCAGAGTCTGGGCCATCCATGAGGTATCAGGGTCTGGGCCATGTGAGGTATCAGGGTCTGGGTCATGCATGAGGTATCAGGGTCTGGGCCATGTATGAGGTATCAGGGTCTGGGCCATGTATGAGTTATCAGGGTCTGGGCCATGCAGGAGGTATCAGGGTCTGGGCCATGCATGAGGTATCAGGGTCTGGGCCATGCAGGAGGTATCAGGGTCTGGGCCATGTATGAGGTATCAGGGTCTGGGTCATGTATGAGGTATCAGGGTCTGGGCCATGTATGAGGTATCAGGGTCTGGGCCATGCAGGAGGTATCAGGGTCTGGGCCATGTATGAGGTATCAGGGTCTGGACCATGTATGAGGTTTCAGGGTCTGGGCCATGTATGAGGTATCAGGGTCTGGGCCATGTATGAGGTATCAGGGTCTGGGCCATGCAGGAGGTATCAGGGTCTGGGCCGTGCATGAGGTATCAGGGTCTGGGCCAGCATGAGGTATCAGGGTCTGGGCCATGCACGAGGTATCAGGGTCTGGGCCGTGTATGAGGTATCGGGGTCTGGGTCATGTATGAGGTATTGGGGTCTGGGCCATCCATGAGGTATCAGGGTCTGGGCCATGTATGAGGTATCAGAGTCTGGGCCATCCATGAGGTATCAGGGTCTGGGCCATGTGAGGTATCAGGGTCTGGGTCATGCATGAGGTATCAGGGTCTGGGCCATGTATGAGGTATCAGGGTCTGGGCCATGTATGAGTTATCAGGGTCTGGGCCATGCAGGAGGTATCAGGGTCTGGGCCATGCATGAGGTATCAGGGTCTGGGCCATGCAGGAGGTATCAGGGTCTGGGCCATGTATGAGGTATCAGGGTCTGGGTCATGTATGAGGTATCAGGGTCTGGGCCATGTATGAGGTATCAGGGTTTGGGCCATGCAGGAGGTATCAGGGTCTGGGCCATGTAGGAGGTATCAGGGTCTGGGCCATGTATGAGGTATCAGGGTCTGGGCCATGTATGAGGTATCAGGGTCTGGGCCATGTATGAGGTATCAGGGTCTGGGCCATGCAGGAGGTATCAGGGTCTGGGCCATGCAGGAGGTATCAGGGTCTGGGCCGTGCATGAGGTATCAGTGTCTGGGCCATGCATGAGGTATCAGGGTCTGGGCCATGCATGAGGTATCAGGGTCTGGGCCATGTATGAGGTATCAGCGTCTGGGCCATGTATGAGGTATCAGGGTCTGGGCCATGCAGGAGGTATCAGGGTCTGGGCCATGCATGAGGTATTAGGATCTGGGCCATGCAGGAGGTATCAGGGTCTGGGCCATGCATGAGGTATCAGGGTCTGGGCCGTGCATGAGGTATCAGTGTCTGGGCCATGCATGAGGTATCAGGGTCTGGGCCATGCATGAGGTATCAGGGTCTGGGCCATGTATGAGGTATCAGGGTCTGGGCCATGTATGAGGTATCAGGGTCTGGGCCATGCAGGAGGTATCAGGGTCTGGGCCATGCATGAGGTATCAGGATCTGGGCCATGCATCAGGTATCAGGGTCTGGGCCATGCATGAGGTATCAGGGTCTGGGCCATGCATGAGGTATCAGGGTCTGGGCCATGTATGAGGTATCAGGGTCTGGGCCATGTATGAGGTATCAGGGTCTGGGCCATGCAGGAGGTATCAGGGTCTGGGCCATGCATGAGGTATTAGGATCTGGGCCATGCAGGAGGTATCAGGGTCTGGGCCATGTATGAGGTATTAGGGTCTGGGCCACTGATGAGGTATCAGGGTCTGGGTCATGCACGAGGTATCAGGGTCTGGCCATGTATGAGGTATCAGGGTCTGGGCCATGTATGAGGTATCAGGGTCTGGGCCATGTATGAGGTATCAGGGTCTGGGCCATGTATGAGGTATCAGGGTCTGGGTCATTTATGAGGTATCAGGGTCTGGGTCATGTATGAGGTATCAGGGTCTGGGCCATGTATGAGGTATCAGGGTCTGGGCCATGTATGAGGTATCAGGGTCTGGGCCATGTTTGAGGTATCAGGGTCTGGGCCATGTATGAGGTATCAGGGTCTGGGCCATGTATGAGGTATCTGGGTCTGGGTCATGAATGAGGTATCTGGGTCTGGGTCATGTATGAGGTATCAGGGTCTGGGCCATGTATGAGGTATCAGGGTCTGGGCCATGCATGAGGTATCAGGGTCTGGGCCAGCATGAGGTATCAGGGTCTGGGTCATGTATGAGGTATCAGGGTCTGGGCCATGCATGAGGTATCAGGGTCTGGGTCATGCATGAGGTATCAGGGTCTGGGTCATGTATGAGGTATCTGGGTCTGGGTCATGTATGAGGTATCAGGGTCTGGGCCATGCATGAGGTATCAGGGTCTGGGCCAGCATGAGGTATCAGGGTCTGGGTCATGTATGAGGTATCAGTGTCTGGGCCATGCATGAGGTATCAGGGTCTGGGCCATGTATGAGCTATCAGGGTCTGGGCCATGTATGAGGTATCAGGGTCTGGGCCGTGCATGAGGTATCAGGGTCTGGGCCATGCATGAGGTATCAGGGTCTGGGCCGTGCATGAGGTATCAGGGTCTGGGCCATGCATGAGGTATCAGGGTCTGGGCCATGTATGAGGTATCAGGGTCTGGGCCAGCATGAGGTATCAGTGTCTGGGCCATGCATGAGGTATCAGGGTCTGGGCCATGTATGAGCTATCAGGGTCTGGGCCATGTATGAGGTATCAGGGTCTGGGCCATGTATGAGGTATTGGGGTCTGGGCCATCCATGAGGTATCAGGGTCTGGGCCATGTGAGGTATCAGGGTCTAGGCCATGCATGAGGTATCAGGGTCTGGGCCATGTATGAGGTATCAGGGTCTGGGCCATGCATGAGGTATCAGGGTCTGGGTCATGTATGAGGTATCAGGGTCTGGGCCATGTATGAGGTATTAGGGTCTGGGTCATGTATGAGGTATTAGGGTCTGGGCCATCCATGAGGTATCAGGGTCTGGGCCATGTATGAGGAATTAGGGTCTGGGCCATCCATGAGGTATCAGGGTCTGGGCCATGTATGAGGTATTAGGGTCTGGGCCATGTATGAGGTATTAGGGTCTGGGCCATCCATGTGGTATCAGGGTCTGGGCCATGTATGAGGTATCAGGGTCTGGGTCATGTATGAGGTGTCAGGGTCTGGGCCATGTATGAGGTATTAGGGTCTGGGCCATGTATGAGGTATTAGGGTCTGGGCCATGCATGAGGTATCAGGGTCTGGGAAATGCATGAGGTATCAGGGTCTGGGTCATGTATGAGGTATCAGGGTCTGGGTCATGTATGAGGTATCAGGGTCTGGGCCATGTATGAGGTATCAGGGTCTGGGCCATGTATGAGGTATCAGGGTCTGGGCCATGTATGAGGTATCAGGGTCTGGGCCATCCATGAGGTATCAGGGTATGGGCCATGTATGAGGTATCAGGGTCTTGGTCATGTATGAGGTATCAGGGTCTGGGTCATGTATGAGGTATCAGGGTCTGGGCCATGTATGAGGTATCAGGGTCTGGGCCATGTATGAGGAATTAGGGTCTCGGCCATCCATGAGGTATCAGGGTCTGGGTCATGTATGAGGTATCAGGGTCTGGGTCATGTATGAGGTATTAGGGTCTGGGCAATGTATGAGGAATTAGGGTCTCGGCCATCCATTAGGTATCAGGGTCTGGGCCATTTATGAAGTGTCAGGGTCTGGGCCATGTATGAGGTATCAGGGTCTGGGCCGTGCATGAGGTGTCAGGGTCTGGGCCATGCATGAGGTATCAGGGTCTGGGCCATGCATGAGGTATCAGGGTCTGGGCCATGCATGAGGTATCAGGGTCTGGTCCATGCATGAGGTATCAGGGTCTGAGCCAGCATGAGGTATCAGGGTCTGGGTCATGTATGGAGGTATCAGGGTCTGGGCCATGTATGAGGTTTCAGGGTCTGGGCCATGTATGAGGTATCAGGGTCTGGGCCATGTATGAGGTATCAGGGTCTGGGCCATGTATGAGGTATCAGGGTCTGGGCCAGCATGAGGTATCAGGGTCTGGGCCAGCATGAGGTATCAGGGTCTGGGCCAGCATGAGGTATCAGGGTCTGGGTCATGTATGAGGTATCAGGGTCTGGGCCATGTATGAGGTATCAGGGTCTGGGCCATGTATGAGGTATCAGGGTCTGGGCCATGTATGAGGAATTAGGGTCTCGGCCATCCATGAGGTATCAGGGTCTGGGTCATGTATGAGGTATCAGGGTCTGGGTCATGTATGAGGTATTAGGGTCTGGGCAATGTATGAGGAATTAGGGTCTCGGCCATCCATTAGGTATCAGGGTCTGGGCCATGTATGAGGTATCAGGGTCTGGGCCATGTATGAGGTATCTGGGTCTGGGTCATGAATGAGGTATCTGGGTCTGGGTCATGTATGAGGTATCAGGGTCTGGGCCATGTATGAGGTATCAGGGTCTAGGCCATGCATGAGGTATCAGGGTCTGGGCCAGCATGAGGTATCAGGGTCTGGGTCATGTATGAGGTATCAGGGTCTGGGCCATGCATGAGGTATCAGGGTCTGGGTCATGCATGAGGTATCAGGGTCTGGGTCATGTATGAGGTATCTGGGTCTGGGTCATGTATGAGGTATCAGGGTCTGGGCCATGCATGAGGTATCAGGGTCTGGGCCATGTATGAGGTATCAGGGTCTGGGCCATGTATGAGGTATCAGGGTCTGGGCCACTGATGAGGTATCAGGGTCTGGGTCATGCATGAGGTATCAGGGTCTGGGCCATGTATGAGGTATCAGGGTCTGGGTCATGCATGAGGTATCAGGGTCTGGGCCATGTATGAGGTATCAGGGTCTGGGCCATGCATGAGGTATCAAGGTCTGGGCCAGCATGAGGTATCAGGGTCTGGGCCATGTATGAGGTATCAGGGTCTGGGTCATGTATGAGGTATCAGGGTCTGGGTCATGTATGAGGTATCAGGGTCTGGGCCATGTATGAGGTATCAGGGTCTGGGCCATGCACGCGGTGGGTGAGGGATCGGTGTAGGTCCGCTGTGCTGGACCCCTGATGCTTCATGTAACAGCTCAGCATTGTCTTCTGCTCAGCCGCACTCAGGTGACAGAAACATCAGCTTCATAGATAATAATAATTTTTATTTCTATAGCGCCAACATATTCCGCAGCGCTTTACAATAAGCGGGGACATGTACAGACAATAAAAACAATACAAGGTGAGACAGTGAACAGTTACATCAGGAGCGAGGGTCCGGCTGCTCGCAAGCTACAATCTACACGGAAATGGGGGGACACAATAGGTGAAAGGTGCTTGTTATTTCAGGTCTGGCAACTATAATAAATAGGGATTTTCATATAAAGCTGCATCATCCGGTCATCAGCCTGTATGTTTAAGTGCAATACTCAAGTACTGAGTGCTGTTATCGTGTGCATGGAGGGTGTGGAGAAACCCTCCTAATATTTAGAAGGAGGGAACAGGGGAAAGTTAGGTTACTGAGTAGTTGAGGTGGTCGGCTTGTTTAAAGAGATGGGTTTTTAAAGCGCGCTTGAAGACGTGGGGGCTAGGCATCATTCAGATAGTCTGGGGTAGAGCATTCCAGAGAACTGGTGCAGCACGAGAGAAGTCTTGGAGACGGAGGTGCGAGGTTCGGATTATGGGGGATGTTAGTCTTAGGTCATTTGTATAAGGCGGTGCAGAACTGTGGAGAGCTTTGTGGGTGAGAGCGATGAGTTTATATTGGACCCTGTAGCGAATAGCTAACCAGTGTAATTGTCTCACCCGGGGGGGAGGATATGGGGGAGACTCGGTACCCGGGCCTTTACCTCCTTGGGATGTCACGGCAGTCGGCTCCCGGGCCCGTCCTCTGGGTCACTCTCGTGACGCCACCTGTGGTTTCTGGTAATGGTTACCGGAGCTGCTGCAGACCTCCGGGGGTGATGGGATGGCAGCTGAGGAGTTTCTGCTCCCCACAGGTGGAGCGGACCCCCGGGGCAGGGTTGATAGATGGGATGCAGGTGAGAGATGGCGCGGTGGCAATAACCGACAGAGACATTGGAGTGCAGTCATCCGAGTTTACTCACAGTTCTTTTTAGGTTCCTCAGGTACACTGTACAGGTTACCGCTTCCCGCGTCGCGCTGCGTTCACCAAGCAGGGGTTCAGAAGTCCCTCCGGCAATTCGAGAGTACTTATCGGGATCCCCTTTCTATATGTTCCTTTCCTCAGCCGACTTTCCGTGCTGGGTCTCTCCCTCCTGCCCTGCGCCTCACAAACTGAGCCCCAAGATGGCGTCCTCGGATCCCTCAAGGACACCTGGAGTTCCCTGGTCCTACTCGGCTACCTTTCTTGGCTGCTAGAATGCGAGTATGGCAACTGCACCATAAAAGTCAGAAGCCTCCAGTTTCCTAGCAGAGGCTTGAAGCGACACGACTAGCCCAGGGACCAGTTCCCTTCTTGCGGCCTGGTCCCTCTGACACTTGACAGATTAGAGCGTACCGGTGGCTTCCTGCTCCTTCCGTACCCCTGGGACCCCTTCAGTTACCGGAGCCTTCCTCCTCTGCTCCCCTCCTGGGCCTCATTCACCAGGCCCACTCTGGAGCAGAGCTCCTGAAGAGCACCTGCTCCTGTTACTAGAACACAGACCTCCACTTACTACTACTCCTCACTACCTAAGATGGATCCCTATTTATACTCCTAACCAATGCTACCCTAAACTCCTTCCTCCACCCACACCCACTACTTGGTTCCCCCTCACTCTGGTTCCCCCCACTCCAGCCAGGGACAGGGCTCAGCAGAACACAGTGCATCTTGCCCTTCCAGCCGGCCTGGAGCAGTGTAGAGTTGGATGCAGGTGTTGGGGTCCCGGGCTGTACCCTTTCCTTACCAGAGAGTGAGGCACCACAAGTTGTAATACTTCTGTTGCGACTGAACCCGCAGGGGCGGCACATAACTACTGGCACAAGATGGAGGCATCAGTGAAGCGGCTGAACAGAAATACGACCCTGGCTGCCGCATTCAGGACGGATTGAAGAGGAGAAAGTTTGGTAAGAGGGAGACCGATCAGAAGAGAGTTGCAATAGTCCAGACGAGAGGGAATAAGAGACAGTAAGAGTTTTAGCAGTTTCAAAAGTGAGAAAAGGTCGGATTCTGGAGATGTGTTTAAGATGCAGGTGACAGGAGCGAGTGACTGGTCGGATATAGGGAGTAAAGGAAAGGTTAGAGTCGAATATGACCCCAAGGCAGCGGGCGTGCTGCTGGGAGTTATGGTTGAACCCTCCAAGGTAATTTCGATGTTGGGTAGAGTTAGGTTAGTAGAGGGGAGAAACACAAGAAGTTCAGTTTTGGAGAGATTCCGTGTCAGATGGAGGGAGGACATGATGTTAGAGACAGCGGACAGACAATCCTTGGTATTTTGTATTAGGGTAGGGGTGATGTCAGGGGAAGAGGTGCATAGTTGGGTGTCGTCAGCATAGAGATGATACTGGAACCCAAATCTGCTGCTTGTTTGTCCAATAGGGGGTGTGTATAGAGAAGAGGAGGGGGCCTAGGACTGAGCCCTGCGGACCCCGATAGTAAGGGGAAAAGGAGAGGAAGAGGAGCCGGCAAAAGCCTGCAATGTGTAGCGTCGGTTTCTCTGCCTCCTTCCCGGCAGAGACGCCGATCCCCTCACCGCCGCAGCTCCGGTCCAGCGTCCTCCGCCCCTCCTTCCAGCTCCCTCGCTGCGCGTGCACGGGGTGTGCGCGCTGCGCGCAGATCCCCGGGCACTGTGCTTAGGGCTCGCGCTTGCTCCCTGCTTCTTAAAGGGCCGCGCGTGCCGTCCTAAGATGTCCCTGGCCAAGAAGAAGATATTGTATCGACTATGGGGGTCTAAATCAGATTACTATCAAAAACAAGTATCCTCTGCTTCTCATCTCCGAGCTGTTTGATCACCTCAAGGGCACCAAGGTCTTTACTAAGCTCGACCTCCGTGGCGCATACAATCTGGTCCGGATTCGCCCGGATGACGAGTGGAAGACGGCATTCAACACTCGGGATGGACACTACGAGTACCGCGTGATGTCCTTCGGACTCTGCAATGCACCAGCAGTCTTCCAGGAACTAGTGAATGACATATTCTGAGATCTCCTATACGCTTGCGTGGTGGTGTACCTGGATGATATCCTGGTGTTCTCTTCTGATTTGCCCTCACGTTGAAGCGACGTTCGACAGGTATTGCAGAGGCTGCGAAAGAATCGTCTGTATGCCAAATTCGAGAAATGCGTCTTTGAACAGACTTCTCTTCCCTTCCTGGGATACATAATCTCAGAGACCAGGCTTAAGACGGACCCCGAAAAAGTGTCTGCCATTCTAAAGTGACCCCGACCTGAGAGGTTGAAGGCTATTCAGTGGTTTTTGGGGTTTGCTAATTATTACCACCAGTTCATTCCTCATTTTTCCTCCCGGACTGCTCCCATCTCTGCCCTGACCCGTAAAGGGGCTAATCCCAAGGAATGGACTCCCAAGGTGGAAAGTACCTTTGTATCCTTGAAACAAGCCTTCTCTTCTGCCCTGGTGCTTCATGGTCCTGACGGTAACAAGCAGTTCTTCCTGGAGGTTGACGCGCTTCCTCTGGGGCCGGAGCAGTTCTCACCCAGAAGTCCTCATCCAGGCTTCTTTTCCAAGCTCTTCACTCCTTCAGAGCGCAGATATTCCATTGGAAATTGAGAACTGCTTGCCACCAAGCTGGCACTGGAGGAGTGGTGGTTCCTCCTAGAGGGGGCCTTGCATCCAGTGGTTATCTACACGGACCACAAGAATCTCGCCTACTTGCAGTCCGCTCAACAACTTAATCCTCGTCAGGCCAGATGGTCTCTGTTCTTTGCTCGCTTCAACTTCACTCCTCACTTCCGTCCAGCAGACAAGAATATTAAGGCAGACGCGCTCTCCCGTTCCTTCCTGTCTACCGATCAAGAGGAGGAGCCTCTACATATCACTGAGCCCTCCAGAATAATGACTGTCGCCTCGTTTGACCTGTCTCTTCTTTCTCCTGGTAAGACCTTTGTTGCCGCTCCGGATAGGAAGAGGGTCTTACTCTGGGGTCATTCATCCAAACTGGCAGGTCATACTGGTCAGGGGAAGACGCTTCTGCTAATTTTCCGACATTATTGGTGGCCTACCCTGCGCAAGGACGTTGCAGATTTTGTCTCTGTTTGCTCTTCCTGTGCCCGTAACAAGACGCCTAGGCAACTTCCGACTGGTCGACTTCTTCCTCTACCCGTGCCTTCCACTCCGTGGCAACATATTGCGATGGATTTCATCACGTATCTTCCTGTATCGGTCGGTTGTACTGTCATTTAGGTGATCTCTGACTGCTTCTCCAAGATGGCCCACTTCATCCCTTTGCCAAGTCTTCCTTCTGCGCCAGTGCTGGCTAAAGAATTCATCCTTCACATTTTCTGTCTCCAGGGCCTACCTCTTCATATTGTCTCGGATAGAGGAGTTCTGTTTACTACACGCTTCTGGAGAGCCACATGCAAGCTGCTGAATGTCGCATTGGATTTCTCATCGGCTTATCATCCTCAGTCCAATGGTCAGGTTGAGAGTATCAATCAGATCCTCACTAGCTTTCTTTGGCACTTTGTCAACGCTCACCATAATGACTGGGTGGAGCTTCTGCCTTGGGCCGAATTTTCCTACAAAAAGCATGTAAGTGAATCCTCTGCCAGTTCTTTGTGGTGTACGGTCAGCATCCCAATATTCCGTTTCCGGTTTCTACTTCTGTTGGCAATCCTGCTGAGGAGTCTCTCGTTAAAGACTTCTCTGTGATTTGGGAGGACACTAAAACTGCACTGCTGCAGTCCTCTGAGCGGATGAAGAGACATGTTGACAAGAGACGTCTGGACCCAACTCTATTCCGTCCGGGGGACAAGGTCGGGCTATCCTCCAAGTATGTTCGTCTCAAGATACCTTCTTACAAGTTGGGTCCACGGTTCATCGGTCCTTTCAAGATTCTTAGCCAAATAAATCCAGTGGCGTACAAGTTGAAACTCCCTGCCTCATTATTGATCTCCAATTCCTTTCATGTGTCTCTCCTCAAGCCTGTAGTCCTCAATTCCTTCTCTGACGATCCAGGAACCACTCCAGCTCCAGTCTCCACTAAGGATGTTTAAAAAACATTCTGGCCACCAAGAGGGTAAGAGGAAAGACTTTCTTTCTTGTGGATTGAAAGGGGTTTCTTGCGGGCTTGAAGAAGAGGGGGGGTACTGTAGCGTCGGCGTCTCTGCCTCCTGCCCGACACAGATGCCGATCTCCTCACCACCGCGGGTCCGGTCCGGCGTCCTCCGCCCCTCCTTCCGGCTCCCTCGCCGCGTCTTCCCGGGGTGAGCGCACCATGCAGATCCCCAGTCACTGTGCTTAGGGCGCACACGCTCCCTGCTTCTTAAAGGGGCCGCGTGCGCCATCCTAAGACTTCCCCGGCCAATGGCCGGAGGACTTCCGTTATTTAAGGCACCTCCTCAGTGTGTCTATCAGCCGTGCCCGTCAGACTGTCTATCAGCCGTGCCCACCAGCCTGTCTTTCTGCCGTGCCCGGTAGTCAGCCCGCCAGCCGAGCCTGCCTGTCTACCTGCGCTGACTGCCTACCAGTCGTGCTCATCTGCCAGTCCATCTGCCATGTCTTTAATTGTGGGTAGAGAGCATTTCAGAAGACAGAGAAGCGGGATGGTGACGCTAATTATGGCGTCATCACCACTCACCATCTTGGTGGAGTCCTCAAAGTGTTGGAGGATGGTACATAATTCTGACATCCATATCCATTCCTGAGGTCTTATGTGTGTAGTCTGAACTGAATACCGAAGGCCTTGTTGATGCTGGTACTCAACAACTGCTCTCTTCTGCTCACAAATCCTTCCCAACATCTGCAATGTAGAGTTCCAACGTGTGGGGACATCGCAGAGTAGCCGGTGAGCTGGAAGCTTCAAACGCTGCTGAAGCATGGCAGGGTCAGCGGAAACTGTAGCTGACTTTCTAAAATGGGCACACAGGCGGCGTACTTTGACAAGCAGATCCTACAGATCCGGGTAGGTTTTGAGAAACCGCTGAACCACAAGGTTAAGCACATGGGCCAGGCATGGTAGGTGTGTGAGCTCGCCTCGCCTCAAAGCCGCCACCAGGTTCCGGCCATTGTCACACATGACCATGTCTGGCTGTAGAGTCAGCGGTGTCAGCCACAGATGTGCCTGCTCGTTCAGAGCTGTCCACAACTCTTTATCGTTGTGCGGTTTGTCACCTAAGCATATTAGCTTCAGCACAGCCTGTTGCCTCTTGGCCGAGGCAGTGCTGCAGTGCTTCCAGCTTGTGACTGATGTGGGCATTTCAGAGATGGAGGCTGAAGAGAAGGAGGAGGAGGTGCAGGAGCTGTAGAATGTGGGGGCAACCCTGATTGACCCAGGGCCCACAATCCTCGGCATCGGGAGGATGTGTTCTGTCCCAAGGTACGACTGGGTCCCAGCTTCCACTATATTAACCCAGTGTGCCGTCAGCGAGATGTACCATCCCTGCCCACAAGCACTTGTCCACATGTCTGTGGTTAGGTGGACTTTCCCAGTAACTGAGTTGTTGAGGACATGGCTAATGTTGTGGGACGTGTGCTCATGTGCGGGGACGGCACACCAGGAGAAATAGTGACGGCTGGGGACCGAGTACCGAGGGAGGGCCACCGCCATCAGGTTGCGGAAAGCTTCTGTCTTCACGAACCTAAAAGGCAACATTTCGAGCACTAGCATTCGAGAAATGTGTGAATTTATTAGTGTGGCCTGTGGGGCGTTGGCTGCGTATTTGCACTTGCATTCCAAGGACAACTGAACACTGCGCTGGAACAAGGACGTGCTTGCTGATGGTGCTACTTGAGAATGTGCAACGACAGGTGCAAGGCGGGAGGCATCGTAGCATGCGCATGGACAGGGGATTGGCGTGCACACACAACAGCGGAAGCAGCATTGGTGTCAATAGCAGACACTGTTGCTGGACCCTGGGGTTCGGCCCACTTAGTCGGGTGCTTTGCTGCCATGTGCCTGATCATGCTGATGGTGGTCAGGCTGCTAGTTTTGCTACCCCTGCTGATGCTGGCCTGGCAGGTGGTGCAAATGGCTTTTTTGGGGTTATCTGCAGAGTCTTTAAAAAATTACCAGACTCGGGAAGACCTAACAGTTGTACTGGCAACTTGTGTTGGCGTTATGAGGAACGCTTTTCTGTCTTGTGTCTGCGGGCACCACACTGCTTCTTCCTGCCTGTTGTGGTGCTCTGCCTCACTTCCCCTGTGTGCTGCTTTTCCCGCTCTGTATGTCCCCCTGCCAGGTTGGGTCAGTTACTATATCATCCACCACCTCGTCTTCCACTTCCACACCCTGGTCCTCCTCCTGACTTTCTAGCAATTGTGTCTCATCATCATCATCCACCTCTTGCGACAGTAATTGCACTTTCCCACCGTCACCTTCGTGTGACTGTCGCTGCTCCAATATTTGGACATCACTACACGCGTTCTCCTCTTGACTCACTTGAAGCTGGCTTGGCGATAGGCCCGTATCTACAAATGGAAAAGTGAACAGCTCTCCAGAGTGTCCAAGTGTGGGATCAGTTGTCTCTGGGCACTCAGCATGGTGGGAGGAAGGAGGATCAGGGTGAGGAATATGCGGTCCAGACTCATGGCTAAAACTTGACCGTGTGGAAGACAGGGTGGTGGTGGTGGCAAAGTGACTGGAGCATTATCTGCTATCCAACCAACAACCTTTTGACTCTGTGTTCAATAGTGGTGGTCTGCGGTCCCCTAGTAATTGGGACAGGAAGGTCGAGCGACAAGATGTGGGTGTTTGTTGTGGCACAATTTCAGCTTGCCCACGGCCAAGTCCTCGGCCTCTGCATGCACCATCACCATCACGTCCACTTCCCCGTCCCTTGCCACGCACCTTGCCCATTTTAAATGGAGGACAATATCTTCCACGTTCACGAGAAATTACTGATTTTGGAAGGCAGTTATATGTGATACGTCTGACAGAGAACCACGATTTTAAATAGCAGGCCTGTAATTTACTAATATTATTCTACACAGAGACCTAGTGTGAATAGCTTCACCGACACACTGCAACAGAATGAAAATGGAAAAAATGCATGATGGGTAACTAACCTCCTAAACATGCCTCTCTTCGGCTATAAGCCTACAGTATAAATGCAGTTTACTATGGAGGTTTTGACTGCCTCCTTTTCTGACTCTGCACTCCACCCATCAGCCCAAGGGAGCTTTTAATTAGTGTTGGTTTCTACCTGCCCACTTAAATTTGCAGGCATCTAGCCCAAGAGAGGCATGTTTAGGAGATTAGTTACCCATCATGCGGAGGCTATCTTGTCGTGGTTGATGGGCATACATGAATTGGGCAATTTATGCGCTAAGAGCCTTCATTTTTTGTAAGTACATTCCCCCTTCCACCACGACCTCTCTTTTTCCCAGTCACTCATGTTGCTCAGATACTGTGGTGGGAGCACGCTATTAGCAACAAAAAATTAGATTTTTTACTCTGCACCAGCTCTGCACGCAGCTGAATTTCAGCGCCACTAAATGACAAGGTGAGATATGGCGTGCTGAATCACATTAGCAATAGCAATGCTCTCAAATGCTCAGTACTCGCCCCGCATGTTTACTGCTGTTTAGACAGCGAATTAACTGGCAGGGATTTCCTGCCAGTCACTGTAATGCCGCAGCCATATTGGTTGTGGTATTACAGTGATTGGCTAGCCGCTTGGAGTCATCGGTTCTATATGCTCGTCACAGTCTACCCTTCAGACAGGCAGAGTAGGGAGAGCTGCAGCTGAAGGAGAGAGAGAATTGGTGGTTGTTTTAGTGAGGTATTCCACAGCGTTACAAGGGTACACTAACAGTCCTTCTAAGGACTAATTCTGATGAATATTAATCCTGGTGATAGCAGGAGTTAGGCAGGCAGAGTTTGTGGAGAGCGTGTAGAGCAGAATAGGGTCCATTGCACGTTCTTTCTGCTGCTGTTACTGATATCCATAGCCCTAGATATCAGGGCTAATAATATTCTTTTTGCTCTGAATCCTGATTATTTTGGGGAAAAGCAATATAATACACCATTTTTACTGCTCCATTTGCTTGTTAGCAGAATACAGACAGATTTGCTTGATTTTAATAGCATTGCTGTATTGTGGAAGCAGAGACACTTGTCCATCATCTCAGGTGATCCTATATTACTACAGTAATAATCCAGACATTTTTGGAAGCGTGACAAATATTACACTCCATTTAAAGTCTGCCAGTTGTGTGTTGTTCAAACCTATTCACACTGGGTCGCTGACCAGTACCATATTTATTAGGCCAGTGTTCCCCAACTCCAGTCCTCAAGGCCCACCAACAGATCATGTTTTCAGGATTTCCTTAGTATTGCCCAGATGAAAATTACATCACCTGCACAGGCAATAACTCCATCACCTGTGCAATACTAAGAAAATCCTGAAAACACGACCTGTTGGTTGGCTTTGAAGACTGTAGTTGGGGAACACTATTAGGCCACTGCCTAAAACCGTGGTCATCAGACGTGATCCGGTATTACTGCGGTAATAATACAGACATTTTTGGGAACGTGACAAATATTATATTCCATTTAAAATGGCCAAGGCGGATGGCAAAAGACGAGAAGGTGGACATGATGGTGATGGTGCACGCAGAGGTCGTGGCCATGGGCAAGCTGAAATTGTGCCTGCTGAGGGAGCAAAACAAGCACCCACATCTTGTCCCTCGACCTTCCTGTCCCACTTTGTAGGGAGCCACGGAACACCACTATTGAAGCCAGAGCAGTGTGAAAAGGTCGTTGGTTGGACAGCAGATAATCCTTCCAGTCACTTGGCCACCACCACCCTGTCTTCCACACGGTCCAGTATCAGTAGCTGTGAGTCTGGACCACATATTCCTCACCCTGACCCTCCTTCCTCCCACCATGCCGAGTGCCCGGAGACAACTGATCCCACACTTGGACACTCTGAAGAGCTGTTCACTTTTCCATTTATAGATTTGGGCTTCTCGCCCAGCCTGCTTGAAGTGGGGCAAGAGGAAATCGCATGTAGCGATACCCAAATATTGAAGCAGCCACAGTCACACAAAGGTGACGGTGGGAAAGTGCAATTACTGTCACAATAGGTGGATGAGGATGAGACAATTGCCAGCAAGTCAGGAGGAGGCCCAGGGTGAGTATGTGGAAGACGAGGTGGTGGACGATGAAGTCACTGACCCATCCTGGGAAGGTGACATGCATAGCGAGCACAGCAGCACAGAGGGGAAGGGAGCCATAGCACCACAACAGGCTGGAACAAGCAGTGTGGTGCCCACAGACACAAGGCAGGAAACTGTTCCCCAGAACACTAACACGAGGGAAGTTGCCAGTCCAACTGTTAGGTCTTCCAGAGTCTGTTTCTTTTTTAAAGACTGTCCAGTTAACCCCAAAAAGGCCATTTGCAACATCTGCCATGCCAGCGTCAGCAGGGGCAGCAAAACTACCAGCCTGACCACCACCAGCATGCTCAGGCACATGAGAGCAAAGCACCCGACTAATTGGGTCGAACGCCAGGGTCCAGAAACAGTGTCTGTGGATGACACCACTTCCTGTTCCGCTGTTGTGCGTGCACTCCAATCCCCTGTCCATGGCACAGACGAAGATGCCTTCTGCCCTGCACCTGTCATTGCACACTTGCAACCACCACCATCAGCAACCATGTCCTTGTCCCAGCGCAGCGTTCAGTTGTCCCTACCCCAGTCATTTGAGCACAAGTGCAAATACGCAGCCAACGCCCCTAAACTGCCACATTTCTCGACTGCTTTCACTTGAAATGTTGTCGTTTAGGCTCGTGGAGACGGAATCTTTCCGCAACTTCATGGCAGCGGCCGTCCCTTAGTACTCGATCCCCAGCCGCCACTATTTCTCCCGGTGTGCCGTCCCCGCCTTACACAAGAACGTGTAGCTGCCCCCCCCCACACACACACACACAGAGGCAAGCAGCTGTATCTCACAGCAGGGACTCCAACATCCTTCAAAAAATAAAATATTACATTTTACAGATGATGAAATAGAATAACTGATCAGACATGTCTAACTATGGGAGGGTGCGTGTGGATCTGACGCCTTTGAACTTCTCCGTGTCCATCAGATTTTCCGTATGTTGGATCATCATCGTCATTGCAAGACGGAACCTCGCTGCTGATTCCACTTGGTCTGAAGACCCAGGAACCTCCATTCTTGGTGATGTGGAAGAAAGAGGGGGCACTGCTGGGCAGAATCCACAGAGGACAGTGTACTTATGGCTGCAGTGAGATGTTCTCCGTTTTATCCAATGGGAGCCTGTTCCTCAGTCAAGTACAAAGAGAAGCCGAGGGTACATACATGGCAGTCGTGTATAATGAGTCTGGAGTCCTCGTCCACCAAGCTGAGATCCTCCTACATATAGTAGGTAGGTACCCGAGGGGTCTTTTGGCCATGGACCTCCAAGGAACCTGTGCCACTACCCCACATACCATATCGCACCATACTGTACAAGATACCTATATATCTATATACTGTATATATATATGTATATATATATTCATACTCATCCTAAGAGTCTGTCACAATTTGGAGCAGTGACATTTCCAAATGTGGCCCTGCAGGAGCTGAGACATTGGCCCCATATAGAGGAACAATGAAATCTCCCGTCATTGACTGATTTATTCTATTTAGATGTCTTTACAGATCACATGATTGACCTCAACCTGGAAAGTGGGTCCCCGGACTACCCCAAACAGGTTGTGTGGAGCAAGGGAGCAGAGGAGGTGGGCAATGCATCTATGGAGGTGTGCATCCAAGGCTGCATCGGGCACTCTCATGTCTTCAGTAATGGCAGCCTCTTTTTACGGCGTGTGCAGAAAGCAGATGAAGGGATGTACTCAGCACGGACCCTCAACTCTTCCCTGTCCCCCCTCCTCCAAATCTTCTTGTACATCAATGGTAAGATTCTTCATCCCCTCTACAATGTGACCCCACAGGACATGTTCTCACTGTGTGGCCGTGGGTGTTTATGGGATCATTTGGGGTAATGCATTACGGAAAACTGGCGCAGCACGAGAGAAGTCTTGGAGATGGAGGTGCGAAGTTTGGATTATTGAGGATGTTTTAGATCAGTTACAGAACGGAGAGGATGGGTAGGTTGATAGAGTTGAAGGGGGAGATAAAGTGTAATGCAGCACTGGGGAGAGGGTAGGGTGAGAGATGAGGAGCTGTATGGTGGTGCAGTACTGTGGATTGGACTGGTAGGGTGGTAGACAGAGATGAGGAGATGTAGGACTGTGCAGCACTTTAGTGAGAACAGGTAGGGTTGTAGACAAAGATGAGGAGGAGATGTAGGGTTGTGCAGCGCTGTGGAGAGGACAGGAAGGGTGATAGACAGAGATGAGGAGGAGATGTAGGGTGGTGCAGCACTGTAGTGAGAACAGGTAGGGTTGTAGACAAAGATGAGGAGGAGATGTAGGATGGTGCAGCACTGTGGAGAGGACAGGTAGGGAGGTAAACATACCTGGGGCCATGGGGTACTCGGTAGCCAGGCCGGTCCTTTTTGGGGTAGTCACGGTGGCAGTGACCCGGTCCATGGCCCAGGGCGGTCAATAAGAAAAGTCAATTGGGGAAATAAGATTCGTGACGCCACCCGTGGTATGCGGCTATAGGTGGCCGCCGCTGCTGTTCAGATCCACTGGGGCTCTTGGTGACGCAGCAAAGATGGTTCAGCTCTCCACGGGTAGAGCTAGGCCTCAGGGCAATTAAAGAGATCAGTTTGGATGTTGTTTGGTGTAGTGCAAGGCAGGTGACGCAGCAATTAAATAGAGGACACAGCTGGGTGCAGTCTTCAAGTATTTACTCACAGTTCTTATGATGTTCCAGGTTACAACTGCCAGCAGGTTATAACAGCCCACCGAGTCCTGTGTCCTCCGGGGAAGTGATCCAGCCAACTCTCAGATAACTTGGGTGCACTTGAATGGGACCCCCTTTTTATGTACCTTTTCCGGGTCATCTCTCTGCGCTGGCTCTCGCCCTCCCGCCCTGCGCCTCACACACAGTGTCCCGAGCCAGTGGCCGCAGGCCTTGTTGGGCGACGTCCATTCTGTCCCGTTTGTCCTATATGGCCACCTTTTCAGCGAATGTGTGTGGTTTTTGGCTACGGCACATGAAGATACCGCAACCTCCGGTTTGCTAGCTGAGTCTTGCAGTCCTCCACTAGTCTGGGGCCGGTCCCCTACTGCGACCTGATCCCTTCACGGTCAGCGTGAACTCGGGCGCATGGGTGGACTCCGCACTTCCCGTGCCCCTAGGATCCTCTCTCTCTCTGGAGCCTTTCTCACTGCTCCGGTCTTCTCTCCTCACTCTCCTACTGGGCCCCTCTGACTGGGCCCTTACTCAGTCTGGACCCTACTCCTCCACGGTCCTCACTTACTGAACTGAGCTGAACCCCCTTCTAGATGTTTCTACCCTTCCTTTTATACTCTCAGTCATGTGACCCACATCGCCAACTGTCACTCTGCCTTCAGTGCTCCCCCAAACTACTTCCTCCATCCACCTCCTCTACTTAGTTCCACCCTCCAGACAGGGACCAGGTCTGTGCTCTCCCTTAGGAGCAATCTGGACCTTCCCTAATGGAGTGTTGGATGTGAGTGGTTGGGTCCTGGGTACTGCTCCCTCCTTACCTGAGAGTGGGGTACCACACCTCTGGCTGAGATGCAATACCTCTGTGGCAACTGGACCCGCAGGGGCGCCAACCAGCACTGTGGAGAGGACAGGAAGGGTGATAGACAGAGATGAGGGGGAGATGTAGGGCGGTTCAGAATTGTGGAGAGGACGGGTAGGGTGATAGACAGAGATGAGAAGGAGATGTAAGGTAGTGCAGCACTGTGGGGAGGATGGGAAGGGTGATAGGCTGAGAAGAGAAGGAGATGCATGGAGGTGCAGCACTATGGAGAGGACAGGTAGCACGGTACACAGAGAAGAGGAGGAGATGTAGGGTGGTACAACACTGTGGAGAGGACGAGTGTGAAGACACGGGGGTCTCCCGTGGGCATAATACTACTTAGACAGCACAGGGTGAGGGTAAAACAGTTTGGCAATACTTTATTGAACCACAAAACAGGCAGTAAACAGAACAGTCCCAGCAAATACCCAAGATGGTACAACATTACACAGTCTCTCCCTTCCGCTGGCCCGCCGGGGATAGAGCAGCTGTGACTTTGGGACTTCCAGGGCCAACTACCTCAACCAGTGGCACCCAGTTTTGGGTGGACACCCACAGAGAGGAGGCAGTGGCAAGCTTAGGAAGCTGACAGTCTATTGAGGTATGTGGTCAGGAGACCCGTGGGTTCCAACCTGGCTTCTCCGAACATATCCATAGAACCAGGTGACCGGTGGGTCCCAACCTGGCTTTCTCCAAGCGTATCCATGGGTTCCAGGTGACCGGTGGGTCCCAACCTGGCTTTCTCCAAGCGTATCCATGGGTTCCTGGTGACCGGTGGGTCCCAACCTGGCTACCCCAAAAATATCCATGGGACCAGGTGACATGATTGTCCCAACCTGATTTTCCCCAAATGTATCCATGGGTTCTGTGATAGTCAATGGGGCAGATCTGTATCCCATTAACCAGAGCCTTGGTCTCTTAGGCTGGCATCCTGTAGAATCCAAATCTGTGTCCCCCTGTATGGAGCGATGTATCCTAGTTGCTGTTCTGAAGAGTTACACTGAATCTAAAGAGTCTCTCTTGGCTGTGATTTTGTAAAGTGTTTCTCATCATTCACAGGGCAGAGGGGAAGGTGTCAGGGGCTCATGTCTCATTGCTTGAGCATTTAATCAATTTGCATAGTTTGTCTTCTATTGCTCTGCAGATCAATAAACTAGCTGGCCTGGTTCAATTAGCATATTAGTAAACATCATTGTTCCATGACCCTGAGTCCCTGTCCTCCAGAGATAACAGACAATAAGTTGCAGTAATTATCAACTAAAGTAACAACATCCAGACTTATACAAATAACAGTCTGACCTTCTTGAGCAACCAAAGAAAAACACATAAATTCAAAAGTCAACATAAAGATAATAGTGTATTTCTCCTGGCCTACTGAATTTAGACGTCTGGATAATTAATATTAAATGCTGTGTCATCACAAAGAGTATAGCGGTAGACAGAGATGAGGAGGAGATGTAGGTTTTTGCAGCACTGTGCAGAGGACGGGTAGTGCGGTAGACAGAGATGAGGAGGAGATGTATGGTGGTGCAGTGCTGTGGAGAGGATGGGTAGGTTTAGGGTGGTGCAAAACTGTGCAGAGCTTTGTAGATGAGAGCGATCAGTTTATAATATGTAAGGAAAAACTCTGCAGGAGACTAACTGCTCTGAGTTTAGTTATTTCTCACAGGCAACGGAGCTCCTAAAAATATGATCATGGGTGACAGAGTCTCCTCTCACTGCTCTTTGTGATTAGTTTCAGATGTTGAGGCCACCAATGAGGGGAGTAACAATGGGAGTACCTCCGTGCCCTTAGTCTTCTTCATCTGTATGATAATCATCTCTTGCCTGGGAGTACTCACCTTTATTGCACTGGGAAGATTCTTGTGGAAGAAGAGAAAGATGGAAAAATCAGGTAACTGCAATAACGTAAAGAGTGACCTCACCCAACATAACGTAAAGAGTGACCTCACCCAACATAACGTAAAGAGTGACCTCACTCAACATAATGTAAAGAGTGACCTCACCCAACATAATGTAAAGAGTGACCTCACCCAACATAACGTAAAGAGTGACCTCACCCAACATAACGTAAAGAGTGACCTCACCCAACATAACGTAAAGAGTGACCTCACCCAACATAATGTAAAGAGTGACCTCACCCAACATAACGTAAAGAGTGACCTCACCCAACATAACGTAAAGAGTGACCTCACTCAACATAACGTAAAGAGTGACCTCACCCAACATAACGTAAAGAGTGACCTCACCCAACATAATGTAAAGAGTGACCTCACCCAACATAACGTAAAGAGTGACCTCACCCAACATAACGTAAAGAGTGACCTCACCCAACATAATGTAAAGAGTGACCTCACCCAACATAATGTAAAGAGTGACCTCACCCAACATAATGTAAAGAGTGACCTCACCCAACATAACGTAAAGAGTGACCTCACCCAACATAACGTAAAGAGTGACCTCACCCAACATAACGTAAAGAGTGACCTCACCCAACATAATGTAAAGAGTGACCTCACCCAACATAACGTAAAGAGTGACCTCACCCAACATAACGTAAAGAGTGACCTCACTCAACATAACGTAAAGAGTGACCTCACCCAACATAACGTAAAGAGTGACCTCACCCAACATAATGTAAAGAGTGACCTCACCCAACATAATGTAAAGAGTGACCTCACCCAACATAACGTAAAGAGTGACCTCACCCAACATAACGTAAAGAGTGACCTCACTCAACATAATGTAAAGAGTGACCTCACCCAACATAACGTAAAGAGTGACCTCACCCAACATAATGTAAAGAGTGACCTCACCCAACATAACGTAAAGAGTGACCTCACCCAACATAATGTAAAGAGTGACCTCACCCAACATAACGTAAAGAGTGACCTCACCCAACATAACGTAAAGAGTGACCTCACCCAACATAACGTAAAGAGTGACCCCTCCCAATACAATGTAAAACTGTGACCCCTCCTAACATAGCCTTAAGAGTGACCCCATCCAACACAGCATAAAGAGTGTCCCCACCCAACACAGCAAAAAGAGTGTCCCCACCCAACATGGCACGTAAATAGCGATTCTACCTAAGAAAATAGGGAGGAGTGAACTCAAATACAGACTTTTTACCGGAAGTTCAGATGCCAAGTAAAGTTTGTTGAAAGGCTGCAGCTCAGCCAATCAACAAGCTTTTAGGCTATGGGCACTTCCAGAGCCATCACATCCATGTCGAGAATTGTGCCTAAAAACCACTTAAAAAAATGAGGAGAACATCAAGTAGGGGACGTCGACGTGGCCCTGGTGATACTGGTGTAGCTGCTGGTGGTGGTGTATCTGCTGCAGGGAGAGGACGTGGTAGTTCTGTACCTGCTACATGCTCAAATGAAACACCTTCCTCTGGTGCACACAGGCGACAGGACGTTCTGCATGATTTCATAGGGTCGAGTACCGCTGCACAAATGGTGATCCCAAAACATGTTGAGGTGGTGTAAGATTGCATACCTCAACAATTCCTCCTTTTATTATGTTTAGAAAAAGTCATACTATGACATAGTCATGTGATAATCAATTGTGTACATTACTTTATTTAACACAGCAAGCGAAACAGTTAAAACAATCCCAATTAAAAACAATGGGTAATGTGGTCTACAGACAAACTTATGACATACAGGTAAGTATATACATATATATATATATATATATATATATATATATATCATTATATAGGTGCAAATTAAAGTAGCCATATGTGACATGCAGAAATAGCGCTGTTGCTTTAAAAGCATCCAGGAACTATTAGACGTAACACAAGCACAGGAGACAGGAAGTGTTGTGCTCCAGAAGCATCCAGCAACTAGAGGGGTTAACACAGTCACAGGAGAAAGGGAGTGTTTTAGCAGAGCCCCAGGGGATTGTGGAGAAGTTGTTTACTGTTTGGCTGGAACCGAAGAGAAAGGTGGTGTGTGTGTTCTGTATCTCAAAGAAGCGCCCCTGCAAGTGAAAAGCATTCAAGTCAGGAGAGAAGCTAAGCACAGGTCAGGTAGAGTTCCTGAACTAACAGTGCAGAGTATTGTCAGGCAGAAAGATAAGGACTGGAAGAAATGGTGTCACAGGGATCATCTCCCTCAGCAAACTCTCCCCCCTCCTCCATCTCACTGTGCTGCAAAGAATGCTGTGTTCATTAATGTGCCTTTGCATTAGAACTGTGCTGTCCTGTACTACTGGGTAGACTGTGAACTGCGGTGCTGCTAAGGAAACTGTACTGTTTGTCACTGGAGCCTGTTGCTCATAAGACTTAACTTGCACTGGCTGTGTGGCTTCTTATTAAATGCTACTGTTTTACCATTTATGACGACTCTTGTCAAGTGTGTCTGGTCAGCAAGTGAAACAACCTACATGTCTGTGCCTGAGGGTCAATACCCCTGTGTGCCTGAGAGAAGCTGCAGCACATGGTCTATGGTCGTCCTGAGTACCGGTTCCCCCAGGATTCCAAAGACTTCATGTAACCTGTCTCACCCCTGTCTGAACCTAGCGGCGTGCGTGTGACATTGGTGGCCCGTACGGGGAGTCCTGAGTGGGAATTAGCGTGTAGAGGGAGAAGAGGAAAAGTGTCTGGAAAAACACAGCAGCACACCACCTCAACTCAACTCTGCTACACCAGTTAAAGGGGATCAGCCCTAAAGAAAACTCACTAGCAGCAATGGATGTGGAAATACAAATGGACAGAATTAGTGAGCTGCTTCTTCAGTTAACCTGTGAAGAATTGAGAACAGTAGCAGAACATATAAAGACGTCAGTACAACAGATTTCCAAAGCACACAACCAGCAGGCAACTGTTAGCTGCCATTAATGCAAAAATGGATGAGCTGGGGAAGAAAGAAGCTGAAGACGTCATGGGGACATTCCTCCAGAAGCTAACACAGTTTATAACCAGGTTGAAGTTGGAGGATGGAGGGGCGGCACCAATTATCAAAAGCGAGAATCTCCGTCCACAGACTGAACTACAGGAATTTAAAGAACAATTCAAAGTCCTAACAACAGCCCTTCAGGAATCGACGAAAACCTCTGAATGGGTGATAGCCTCAGACAGGACCTTTAACCTGCTCGGGTTAGATAAATCAGGGAGACAGTCTTCTCTAACACCACAAATCACCATAAGGAAAGAATTCAAGATCCTGGGACAGATTGGAGAGTGTGAAGAGAAAGAGAAACTGTCTTACATGAACTTGTTGCACCAGTTCTAAGCAGGATTACAGAAAGGCTACCAGCCAGATGAGATCATTGAGGGGGTGGTGAAAGCGATCAGCCCAGGACTGAACCTCTGTAGTATACTAGAAATGAAGAGTCAATTGACCTTGCAACAGCTGAAGATGATTTTAAAAGGGCACTATAAAGAAGAGAGTACTTCAGAATTGTTCCACTGACTCATTAACCTCTCATAGAAAAATAATGAATCATCCCAAAGGTTCTTGTTCAGAGTAATTGAACTTAAGGATAAACTGTTGTTTGCATCCAGCTATGTAGATGCGGAAGAGAATTTTAATGCTGGACTAGTCCAGAAGTTCTTGAGATCATTGGCAACGGGGTTAATCAGCAAAGACATCAAGTTGCAGCTGAAACAGTACTTGGAAGATCCTGGCATTCTGGACAAAGTCCTAATTGAAAAAATGAATGAGGCAGCTAGTTTGGAGTCAGAGAGCGAACAGAAGTTAAAGAAAAGCTCTGCTCCTAAAATCACCAAAATGAGTCAGCTGAAGTTGGAGACCCCCAGTGGCCAATCCGAAGATCATCATGGAGACCCTCCAGTGGCACCTCCGAGTTGGAACCTTAAATCACCAGCAAAAGAGAGAACCGCCAGCGCTGACTGGGAGGAAGTAATAGGCGAACTGCGAGCCGAGTTGATTGAAGTGAAAAAGTTGATTCGTTCCAGGCCAGGACCAAAATCCCTCAGACCCAGGAGTGGGTTCCAAAACAGAAGATACTCGGCTTGTGAAGCGTGCCGTTCATCAAATCAGAGTATGGTGTGTGTCCACTGTCTAAGATGTGGTGAGGAAGGACATTATGCCAAGGAATGCCAATGGTCACGGCCGTTTGGGTTAAAAGACAGGAGGTTGCCAGTGCGGGGCGACTGGTAACCGCGACACGGAGGAGGCCCAAGAAGCAAATCCGAATCTCACCAAACCCCAGAACGGCGCATGAGGTAAAATGGCTGCGTCACTACTATCCCCAAGTGTGTTCCCGTCTACAACAGCTGCAAGGGAGACAGAGGCATCAGTTACTTAATGCCCAGTGTGGAGGTCAAATGAAAGATAGCCTCATCAGCCTAATCGGTGAAAGGTGCTTTATACAGTGCCAGCTAGATGGACTCCTGGTAAAAGCACTGTGGGACACAGGAGCCCAAGCGAGCCTTTTAAATGAAGAATGGAGAAGGCACTACCTGCCACATACCTGCCTTTGGTCGCTAAAAGAACTCTTAGCACCAGTGGAAATCCATGGCAAAGCCATCAACCAGACCGAAATCCCTTTCATAGGCTGGGTGGAAGTGACTTCCAACTGAGGGACACGAAGAACAGCAACACCATTGAGCTTTTGGTACCTTTTCTCGCGACCAGTGATCAGAACGTGCTACAGGATCCTATCCTGGGTTATAATGTAATCAGCGAGGTCATCATGAAACACAAGTCAGAGATACTGGTGGTGGATGCAGTTGCCAAATCGCTTGCCATACCCAACGCCGTGGCTGAAAATTTGATTCACAGAGTAAAGAAAGCACAGAATACAATGGACCTAAAAGAAGTCAAGGTAGGCTGGCGCCCAACCATCATCCCTGCAAACCAGATGTCGGGGTGAGGTGTGGAGTCCGGGTAGAACCGGGAAGAAAAGTCCATAAAAGTCTGTTCGTGCCAAAAGACTCCTCAGAACTTCCGGAAGGCCTAGTTCAAGGTGAGACTGTGCTTACGACTCCTACTGGTGGGTTTGCTCGAGTGACAGTATCGGTGATGAATACTACGAAACACAAAATTAGACTGGATCCAAAGACTGTGTTAGGTCACAACGAAACCGTTAAAACTGTATATCCAATTGTGCAAACTGCAGAAGTGAGCACACAGCTTCCATGCTCAAACTCGGCCTGGATAGCTGTCCGCCACTCTTCATATGACTGCGATCTCCAAAGCAAATTAATTTTAAGACTGCCTGATTTCGGTGAGCACTGGCTGTGCAGTATGGAGTTGGTGTGTATTCGTTTTGGACTGTTGGAAGTCGTGTCTCATTAAGGCAGAGGTTGAGGGTGCAGGTGGAGGCCCTAGAGGAGTTGGAGGAGGCAGAAGCAGTGGAGTAACTGTTAAATACAGAGGTTTGTCCCTTAAGTCTTGCGGATTCCAAGATTTGTGGAGCAGCCCCTTCCCTGCCTGCCCCCACATCCACCAGTCACCCAGTGCCCAGTCAGCGAGATGTAACTCCCTTGGCCATTCTTACTCATCCAGGTGTCTGTGGTGAAATGCACCCTGGCAGACACAGATTTAGTCAAGGAACGGGTGATGTTGTGTGTGACATGTTGGTGTAGTGTGGCGCCCCTGAGGGTTCGACCACCACAGGGATGCTGCA
Source organism: Phyllobates terribilis (assembly GCF_046119375.1). Lineage (NCBI taxonomy): Eukaryota > Metazoa > Chordata > Amphibia > Anura > Dendrobatidae > Phyllobates > Phyllobates terribilis. Next base: position 979,115,061 of record NW_027362762.1, on the reverse strand, counting down.
CTTCTCTAATGGAGTGTAGTGTTCCTCCTCTGAGGTAAGAACAGTGTGATAGTCGTGACCCGACCTTTGCATCCAACACCACATTTCTCCACCAGAGGGAGCTAGTATGCACTAGGTGCTGCTCCCCTGGTTACAGGGAGACTGGGGAACCAAGAGTTAGGGGAACCAGTTAGTGGGTGAGGGTGGAGGACTTACAAGTTAGTTACACTTTAAATTTGATATTTAATAAAACGCCATCTTGGTCTTTGGTTCTTCTGACTGTCAGGTACTGTGATCTCCCAACCTGATAGTGGATCCTGTGTGGACCTGCAGGGAGGGAGACACGGCCCTCGTACCCCGGCCTTGGGATGAGGGGCAGGTTGCAGACGGGGATGTCTCAACCCGGCCAATGACCAGGACCAAGAAGGCCCGGAGCTTAAGGGTGTGGCTCCACAGCAAATGGATCCCAGGCAGGATGCAGACGGAGCGGTGTACTCCACCTGTCCTCGCCATGCTGATATATTCAGAGGGAGTCCGGCTGCAAGAGGGGTACCGGCCCCCGACACCCGACCTTGCTACTCTATGTCGTGGTCGGGAAAGCCTGGTAGGCCCTGAGGATCCCACCGGGTATCGGACGGAGCGGAGCTGCCACCCGTGCCCTTGTTCTGAGAGGAGCTCAGAGGGAGACCCGGCCGATTCGCACGCACACGGACAGGAAAGGATTCGGTCTGTAGTTCAGGAACACTCTGATGTAGGGTCCCGACTGAACACTGGACTTACTCGGAGGTTGTCGAACCCCCGTCCCTGGTGACCGCAGGACTCCGCGGGGAGCAGGGAGTCGCCTTCCTTCTGCCATCTCTAAAGTGAGTAAAACCTTGGAAGTTTACCCCTATGGCCTCCGGACTGTTTATTTTGCGCTACACCGCACGACGCGGCATCCGTTCTTCTCTACTACTACCCCCTTCCATCCTGTCCCTCTGTCCTGAGGCCTTGCTCCGCCTGTGGGGAGTAGTAATAACTTTGGCCGCCATAACACCATGCCTCAGCGGACTGCAGCGGCGCTGGTGGCCTTCACCAGGTGCCACAGGTGGCGTAGTCGTAAATCAGCCACTCAACCCGGATAAGCCCACACCATTCTTTTTAATGTGACGGCCCTGAGCACGGGTCAGGTCCGGGCCACGGCTGCACCCCATCTCTCCATCACAGGACCCGACTCCGAGTTCCCCATCACCCAGGGTAAACTAAAGGGCTTTTTCGAGTAAGAGGCATCACAGTAGCGTAGGCACAGTTTTCTTTGAGAAGTAATAGTGACTGGGCAACTAGTACTAGGGGGACTGCGACGACCATCAGCTTTTGGAAACCGTCTGTATTCACCAGGCAGAAAGGCAGCATTTCAGTGGCCAACAGATTGGAGATGGTGGAGCTCAACCTCTTAGCTTTATCATGTGTAGGAGGAAACAATCTTTTACGTGATCACAACTGCGGGACCGAGGGCTGGCTGCAGTGCTGAGAGAGGGCGAAGTACGGTGAAACGGTGAGCTAGACCGTGAATGAGGTGCAGGCGCAGATGTTACTATGGATTGAGAAACGTGTGGTGTGCTCGTTGAAGCAAAGACAGCAGCAGGCATGTCCACTTCCATTACAGCTGACGGACTCTCAGTCAGTCTGACTGGAGCTGGTAAACAAATGGAGGTTCTGCAGTAGGAGACCTGTGTGACAACACTTGGCAAGGTAACTGAGGAGGAGGAAGAAGCAGCAGATTATGTTGATGGGGCGGCTGATGGTTTGGGGAGGCCCACTGGTCCACATTTTATCGTAGTAACGTTGCCAGAGTAATGCATGTTGACCGCACATGTGACGGTTCATGCATGTAGTAGTCAAATTATTGCAATTTTTCCCTCTACTGAGTCTTTTTTTTGCAAAGTTGGCAGATAACGTGAGTTGGCTCTTCCTTTACGGTGTCAAAAAAGGCCTAGGCTAGGCAACCCTTGCTGCCCCTGCGAGCTGCAGACCGGCGACCGCTGCTGGCTGTAAAGCACACGCCCAGACTGACTGGCGTGTGCGTGTTTATGTAGTGATTCCACTGTGCCATGAACCGGAGAGTGCCTGGAGGGGCGTAACTAAGTATCTGCCCGATCCGACCAAGGTCGCACGACGGCATACGACGCCAGTGCACCAGGGAGGAACCGAGCAGAGGAACCAGGGTCTACTCCAGGTCAGACTCCGGACACGGCTGTTGACCCACACCGGGGAATACAGGAACAGGCAGACTAGAGCACAGGCTGGGTAGGGTCCAGTACAGACTGGGAGACAAATTCGAAACCGCAGACGCGGTAGACAGAGCTGAGCAAAGCGAAAACCGCAGACGCGGTGGACAGAGCTGAGCAAAGCGAAAACCGCAGACGCGGCGGACAGAGCTGAGCAAAGCGAAAACCGCAGACGCGGAGGGAACAGGGCTCTGTTCACACGGAACAGACTAGAAGGGAAAGGCAGAACCAGATACCCACAGGGTACTTGCAGAGAAGTAGCGAGTGGACCACAAACTCACAAACGGAAGTACAGTGACAACGAGCAGGAGTAGGTACGAGTTCAGACTCTGCAGAAAAAGGAAAGGAACGGACATAGAGAAAAAACAGGTAAAAGATAGGAGAGAGTTCAGACTGGAACTGAGTGTACGGAGGAGACCGACACTGCAGCGGGATACAGGAGCGGGTCTGGGAATACGGCCCCCAGAGAGGCGGGACGAACAGGCAAGGAGCGTGTTCAGACTGGCCTGGAAATACAGCCTCCAGGAAGGCGGAACGAACAGGCAAGGAACGAGTACAGACTGCAGGTTAAAGTACACAGATAGGACACAGTACAGACATGGGAACAGATACTGCAAGACAGGTAACATAGACAGGACCTGGCATGTCAGAGACAAAAGCTAACTGACAGGGCAAGATGCTCAGGCATGGGTTAATTGGGGCAGCTCTTTTAAATACCAGGTGTCAGACAGCAATAGGCTGAGGACGCACAAGGGGTGTGACCCACAGCAGGTACAAAAAGCAGGAAGTGATCGGGCGCCGCCCTTAAGCAGCAGAAACAGAAGCAAACAGACAGCATGGAGGGAAGCCAGAGAGACACCCTGCACTGGAGATCAAGTGCGCGCTCCTGCACAGTGGGAGATGGACCACCATGCAAGGACGCCGCCAGGTATGTTACACTGGCTATAGCCACAGTTGTGGATGCAGTGCTCATCATGGTTGCATCACTCCGTGTCTGTGCCACATGGCGCAACATAACCTCCTCGTCTTCCTCCTCCTCCTCAGATGAGCTACTCAGGTGCGTGCCTCTGGTTTCACACCAATTGGGATCTACAACCTCATCATCATCCTCTCTGTTCTCCCATTCTTCGCCCTGAGAGTCACCCTCCTTCTCTTCCTGCCCTGACAGCACAGTACAGTCCTCGTGAGCCTCAAGTATCTGAGTCTCATCAGGATCACCTTCCCCCGGGGGGTTAACGTCTGGTGACGAGGGTCAGGATTCTGCTCGGATCCTACTTCGTCCTGCCCCAGATCCAACATAAAAAATTTTTGGGCATCATTGCAGATGATTTCCTCCTCTTGAGTCTGTGAATCTTTGGAGCAGACTTCTGATGCCCATGGCATAGAATGTGTGAACAGCTCTGCAGACTCGCCCATCTGTGGTTCCCTACAGTCAGTTGGGCTGTTGGAGAGCTGTGACATGGGGGGAAACAAGGGTAATCGGGGTGCCACCTCTGAGGACTGTACTGTGTGTGATGTTGAGGTGGAGGAAGAGGAGGAGAGGCCACTTGACGCAGCGCTTGCCATCCACAGGAGCACATGCTCTTTCTGGCCCTCATCTACAAGGCGTATCGCTGTGCGGCTGCCAAAGAAAGGGAGTGGAGTAGCCGTCCACTAACAGAAGTTGTCTTTGGATAGGACATGACGGTGTTGGTTCACTAGTGCTTTCACTGCCATTACCACCTACCCCACATATATCTTGAACACCAAGCCTATTCCCCCTTCCACCACGACCTCACTTCTTCCCACTAATGTTGCTCAGATAGTGTGGTTGAAACACGCTATTAGCAACAAATAAAGGCATGTATTAAATAGATTATGCAGCGGGTACGGAAAGTATTCAGACCCCTTTACATTTTTCACTCTGTTTCATTGCAGCCATTTGGTAAATTCTAAAAAGTTCATTTTTTTTCTCCTTACAGTCCACTCTGTCCCCATCTTCACTGAAAAAAACCCAGAAATGTAGAAATTTTTGCAAATTTATTAAAAAAGAAAAACTGAAGTATCACATGGTCATAAGTCTTCAGACCCTCCAACATGGCCAGTGCTGATGATGAAATCATGAGCGTTACTTTACCACTTCTCTGCCTGCTGGAAAAAACACTTCAGGCGATGATGGATGAGGTGGTGGCACAGGAGGAAGAGGAGAAGCAGGAACAGGGACCATTGACACCATTATCAGTCCTGTCATCTGCACATGACTCAGAGGGTGGGTTCCAGTACCAACAGTGGCCAGGAAACAACTGTCCAACCAGGGGACAGTTTTGGAGGATGAGGAAGAGGAGGAGGAACAGTGTTCACAGAAGGGTGGCACTTAAAGCAGCTCACGGCATCACTGGAGCGTGGCTGGGGGGATATAGAGTACCCAGACCATACACTTCCCACCTAGGACAGCTTGTCGTTGCCCCTGGGCAGCCTGGCACACATGAACCAATACATGCTGCTGTGCCTGCGCAATGACCGCTGAGTTGCTGGATTGTTACCAGTGCAGATTACTGTGCGGCCTCCTTGCTGGATCCCCACTACGAGGACAACCTACCATCATTACTTCCGTAGAGGCATTACTGATGGCATTCCCACCTGACAGCAGGGGCTCAGAAGAAGAACAAGGTGGAGGAGGAGGAGGAAGTTGCTGACGCGCCCCTGGGCCTTCTGTGTCGTGCGGCATCGCGCGCACGGGGGCTTACCCGGAGCCGGATCAGATGGGGGTAGTAGTCTCGTGGCGGTGACCCGGTCCGTGCCCAGGGAGTCAAACTAAGTGGCGAGTCTATTAGCAGTAGATGTTGGATGACTACGCCACCCGTTGAATGCAGCTTTGGAGCTGCCGCTGCAGGGCAGACCGCTGAGGCCGGTGGAAGGATGGTGCAGCGGGGATGGTATAACCCCCAACGGGAGGGGTATGGCCTCAGGGCAGCCGACGTGGATGATGGGGGTAGCAGGAACCACTCAGAGACGATGCGGTGTAGTTCAGGGTCTTTACTGGTGACAAAGATAGACCCTCCCGGAGTACTGGCTAGCGGTTGGGGCCTGGTCAGTCCTTGAGCAGATGGGATCTCCCCTGGCCAGGCGGAGTTGTAGGCCTCCCAAACTGACTGTACTCTTCTGGCTACCTTGCTAGAAGCGGGTATAAGTAGCCCACGTCCCTGAGTGTACCGTGTGGTGCTCACCCGTATGGCCGGTGACTCGGGGCCTTCTAGTAGCTTCCGCTCCACGACGGCGGTGCTGGTCCCATGCGTGTGACCGTGCCAGAGGACCTGAAATCCCCTGCCTGACGGATTCTGCTGCTGGGTAGGAGTTAGTCCCCACAGCCTCGGACTCTGGGTCCGGTGATAACTTCTCAGTCAGGGCGAGCTCTGCAGCTGCCAGCCCCTGACTCTTTGTAACACTGCTCCCACAGAGCTCCTGTTGTTTCTTCCTATGCTGCTTCTCTTCTCTACTTCTGGCATGGCCCAGGAGCTGGGCCCAGCCGGAGCCACAGCTCCCTGTCAGCCCTCCTGGCTGAACTCTCCCTCTGAACTCTCTAACCCTGCCTCAGCCCCAGGTTTATCTAGGGGAAGTTCTTCCCCTCCCAGGACTGGGCAGGAGGTGTGGCATGCATAGGATCCCTGACCAAGAGACTTCCCACCTGCTCTCAGACATAACATTGCTTGTTACTGTGGAAACCAGACCCCTGGGGTGCCACATTGCCAACTCAGCTGGGGCACTGGCACCACCTCGGAAAGCTGGGTTAGCATGGCAGAATTTCTCAGCACGCCAAAACATCCGGCACCACCATCTGATACGGTCCATATTAGAAGGAGGCAACGTTACAACAACATGGTGGAAGAGTACCTATCCACACATCTCCACATACTGAGTGCTGGGTCTTCCCCATTTAACTTCTGAGTCTCCAAATCGGAGACATGGCCTGAGCCTGCCCTTTATGCCTTGGGGGTGCTGGCCTGCCCTGCGGCAAGTGTACTATCAGAACGTGTGTTTAGCACGGCATGGGGTGTGATCACAGACAGGTGCATCCGCCTGTCCACATCCAACGTGGGGAAGGTAACATTCATTAAAATGAACCAGGCATGGACCGCAAGGGAATTGTCTGTACCTTTGGATGACTAGACAACTATACCAGCCTCACCCAGCCATTGTTATACTCTATTTGCCATTTGTTTAATTTTGGGGCCTCCCCAAATAAAAAAAAACACAAAAATATTGTTGGATGCGTCCTCCCCTGCCTCTCCCACTGACACCGCCATGTCCACCTCCACTTCCTCCACCTCCTGGTTCAAGATTATTATTATTTTTTTTTTTTTTATTTCTATGTCACTTTGAGTCATTTTCCTGTCCACATTTCTTTGCAGGGCAATTGTCCTGCTCTTACCCCCATTTTGCTTCCTTTTCAGCCCTCTATAGCCCAGACTATGACCATTTTACAGCACTGAAGTTTGAGTCCGCATTGACTTCTATTGGATTCGGGTTTCGGGGTCAAGTTAGGATGCCGAACCGAACTTTGAACTACAGTTCGGCCGAACCCAATGAATCCGAACATCCACAGGTCCGCTCATCCCTACTAACAAAGTGTAAAGAGTGTCTCTGTGTAAACCGTGATTTCTCCCAGCACATCGTAATTTGTGATGCCACTTAAACCACCACATAAATCAAGACGACACCCAAAGCAAAGACTCCTACCGACACAGCTTAAAACAGGGCGCCATCCACTATAGAACAAAGCAGGACTGGGTGGTGGAACCACTGTGCCAAGACCCAAGGAAAGCCTGACTAAATGCCACACCAAGGCTGACCCCGGATGCACCGCAAAAGACGGTACCACGGTCCAAGGAGAGCCCGGGGAGGTGAAACCAGGACTGACCTCGGGTACACAGCAGCTGACACCCAAGCGACAGGTAGCTGGAACGGCCCAGTAGGAGAGTTCAGCTGATAAGGCAAGCATGGCAGGAACAGAGGAACCACAGATGCAGTAGGGTCCAGCTGATACACAGACTGGTAAGACTGGTAAGACTGGTGCAGGCGGATCCGGCTGATATACAGAGTGGCACGGCAAGTGCCGACAGGGACAAGGCTGATATGCCGATTGGCACAGCAGGTGCAGGCAGGCCTGGCATATAAACTGATGGGCATTGCAGGTGTGGAAGGGACCGGCAGATATACAGGCAAGCAGGCGGGTACGTCAGATACACAAGCAGGCAGGTGTTGGCGGGCACAGCTGATATACAGGCAGGCAGCTGAGCTGGAAGATATAACTAACACAGGCAGGCATAGCAGGCATGGATATACAGGACAGGCATACTGAGATACAAGCACTGGGGACCTGAGAACTAGCAAGAGTGTTTGGGAACAGACTAACAATGTTGCACATGCACCTCCATACAGGTGGAGGTGCCTTAAATAGTAAGTGCCTCCCAGTCATAGGCTGAGAACGCTTTAAGAGGGAGCACGCGCTCCCTAAGCACAGTGCCCGGGGATCTGCGCACTGTGCGCGCACCCCAGGCAGCAGCAGATGAGAAAGGAGAAGGAAGAGCGTGACGGGGACGCAGCGTTTATTTATTCGGCGCCCCTGCCGTGCGAGGGTGGCAGCATGCAGGGACGCTGGCACTACAGACTCAACTCAGCACAGAGTATAACATAACTCCAACAAAGCGTAAAATATAACTCCACCTGACACAGTGTAAGTGCAACTTCAACAGCACAGCTTAAAACGTGGCTCCAGTGAGGCCACCCAACACACCGGATCAAGCAGGACTCCACCGTATATAGCATAAAGTGGATCTCCTGACACCAATGATACAAGAATATCCTCTGCCTGAGCGCTGGCAGCTGGAGAGGTCAGGACGGGCCTCTCATATCATAAATTCTATGTAAAGTATAAGAAGCTGAGGATGATGAGAATGATAATGGCGAACAGTGACAGTGAGAGTAGTGATGATGATGATGAGGTCAGATAATAAGAGTAATCATTTCATTTCAGATGATGGCAAATCCTGCGTCTCCTACACTGAGATCCGAAGGAAGAGCCACCGAAGTGGTGCTGAAAGGAGCAGCCCAAGAAATGATACAGGTAGGAGGAGCCAGGGCACATTATGTCACAGGTGGGAGGAGCCAGATCACATTTTGTCACTGGTAGGAGGAGCCAGATCACATTATGTCACAGGTAGGGGGAGCCAGAGCACATTATGTCACAGGAAGGGGGAGCCAGAGCATATTATGTCACAGGTAGGGGGAGCCAGAGTATATTATGTCACAGGTAGGGGGAGCCAGAGTATATTATGTCACAGGTAGGGTGAGCCAGAGCATATTATGTCACAGGTAGGGTGAGCCAGAGTATATTATGTCACAGGTAGGGGGAGCCAGAGCATATTATGTCACAGGAAGGGGGAGCCAGAGTATATTATGTCACAGGTAGGGGGAGCCAGAGCATATTATGTCACAGGTAGGGTGAGCCAGAGTATATTATGTCACAGGTAGGGGGAGCCAGAGTATATTATGTCACAGGTAGGGGGAGCCAGAGTATATTATGTCACAGGTAGGGGGAGCCAGAGTATATTATGTCACAGGTAGGGGGAGCCAGAGTATATTATGTCACAGGTAGGGGGAGCCAGAGTATATTATGTCACAGGAAGGGAGAGCCAGAGTATATTATGTCACAGGTAGGGGGAGCCAGAGCATATTATGTCACAGGTAGGGGGAGCCAGAGTATATTATGTCACAGGTAGGGGGAGCCAGAGTATATTATGTCACAGGTAGGGGGAGCCAGAGTATATTATGTCACAGGTAGGGTGAGCCAGAGCATATTATGTCACAGGTAGGTGGAGTCAGAGTATATTATGTCACAGGTAGGGGGAGCCAGAGCATATTATGTCACAGGTAGGAGGAGCCAGAGTATATTATGTCACAGGTAGGGGGAGCCAGAGTATATTATGTCACAGGTAGGGGGAGCCAGAGTATATTATGTCACAGGAAGGGGGAGCCAGAGTATATTATGTCACAGGTAGGGGGAGCCAGAGCATATTATGTCACAGGTAGGGGGAGCCAGAGTATATTATGTCACAGGTAGGGGGAGCCAGAGTATAATATGTCACAGGTAGGGGGAGCCAGAGTATATTATGTCACAGGTAGGGTGAGCCAGAGCATATTATGTCACAGGTAGGTGGAGTCAGAGTATATTATGTCACAGGTAGGGGGAGTCAGAGTATATTATGTCACAGGTAGGGGGAGACAGAGTATATTATGTCACAGGTAGGGGGAGCCAGATCACATTTTGTCACTGGTAGGAGGAGCCAGATCACATTATGTCACAGGTAGGGGGAGCCAGGGCACATTATGTCACAGGTAGGGGGAGCCAGAGCACATTATGTCACAGGAAGGGGGAGCCAGAGTATATTATGTCACAGGTAGTTGGAGCCAGAGCACATTATGTCACAGGTAGGGGGAGCCAGAGCACATTATGTCACAGGAAGGGGGAGCCAGAGTATATTAAGTCACAGGTAGGGGGAGCCAGAGCATATTATATCACAGGTAAGGGGAGCCAGAGTAGATTATGTCACAGGTAGGGGGAGCCAGAGTATATTATGTCACAGGTAGAGGGAGCCAGAGTATATTATGTCACAGGTAGAGGGAGCCAGAGTATATTATGTCACAGGTAGGGGGAGCCAGAGTATATTATGTCACAGGTAGGGGGAGCCAGAGTATATTATGTCACAGGTAGAGGGAGCCAGAGTATATTATGTCACAGGTAGAGGGAGCCAGAGTATATTATGTCACAGGTAGGGGGAGCCAGAGTATATTATGTCACAGGTAGGGGGAGCCAGAGTATATTATGTCACAGGTAGAGGGAGCCAGAGTATATTATGTCACAGGTTGGGGGAGCCAGAGTATATTATGTCACAGGTAGGAGGAGCCAGAGTATACTATGTCACAGGTAGGGGGAGCCAGAGTATATTATGTCACAGGTAGGGGGAGCCAGAGTATATTGTGTCACAGGTAGGGGGAGCCAGAGTATATTATGTCACAGGTAGGGGGAGCCAGAGTATATTATGTCACAGGTAGGAGGAGCCAGAGTATATTATGTCACAGGTAGGGGGAGCCAGAGTATATTATGTCACAGGTAGAGGGAGCCAGAGTATATTATGTCACAGGTAGGGGGAGCCAGAGTATATTATGTCACAGGTAGGGGGAGCCAGAGTATATTATGTCACAGGTAGAGGGAGCCAGAGTATATTATGTCACAGGTAGGAGGAGCCAGAGTATATTATGTCACAGGTAGGAGGAGCCAGAGTATATTATGTCACAGGTAGGAGGAGCCAGAGTATATTATGTCACAGGTAGAGGGAGCCAGAGTATATTATGTCACAGGTAGGGGGAGCCAGAGTATATTATGTCACAGGTAGAGGGAGCCAGAGTATATTATGTCACAGGTAGGGGGAGCCAGAGTATATTATGTCACAGGTAGGGGGAGCCAGAGTATATTATGTCACAGGTAGGGGGAGCCAGAGTATATTATGTCACAGGTAGGAGGAGTCAGAGCTTATTATGTCACAGGTAGGGGGAGCCAGAGTATATTATGTCACAGGTAGGAGGAGCCAAAGTATATTATGTCACAGATAGGAGGAGTCACAGCTTATTATGTCACAGGTAGGGGGAGCCAGAGTATATTATGTCACAGGTAGGAGGAGCCAAAGTATATTATGTCACAGATAGGAGGAGTCACAGCTTATTATGTCACAGGTAGGGGGAGCCAGAGTATATTATGTCACAGGTATGGGGAGTCAGAGCATATTATGTCACAGGTAGAGGGAGCCAGAGTATATTATGTCACAGGTAGGAGGAGCCAGAGTATATTATGTCACAGGTAGAGGGAGCCAGAGTATATTATGTCACAGGTAGAGGGAGCCAGAGTATATTATTTCACAGGTAGAGGGAGCCAGAGTATATTATGTCACAGGTAGAGGGAGCCAGAGTATATTATGTCACAGGTAGGAGGAGCCAGGGCACATTATGTCACTGGTAGGAGGAGCCAGAGTATATTATGTCACAGGTAGGAGGAGTCACAGCTTATTATGTCACAGGTAGGAGGAGTCAGAGCATATTATGTCACAGGTAGAGGGAGCCAGAGTATATTATGTCACAGGTAGGGGGAGCCAGAGCATATTATGTCACAGGTAGAGGGAGCCAGAGTACATTATGTCACAGGTAGGGGGAGCCAGAGTATATTATTTCACAGGTAGAGGGAGCCAGAGTATATTATATCACAGGTAGGGGGAGCCAGAGTATATTATGTCACAGGTAGGAGGAGCCAGGGCACAATTTGTCACTGGTAGGAGGAGCCAGATCACAATATGTCACAGGTAGGGGGAGCCAGAGTATATTATGTCACAGGTAGGGGGAGCCAGAGCATATTATGTCACAGGTAGGGGGAGCCAAAGTAGATTATGTCACAGGTAGGGGGAGCCAGAGTATATTATGTCACAGGTAGGGATAGCCAGAGTATATTATGTCACAGGTAGGGGGAGCCAGAGCACATTATGTCACATGTAGGGGGAGCCAGAGTTTATTATGTCACAGGTAGGGGAAGCCAGAGTATATTATGTCATAGGTAGGGGGAGCCAAAGTATATTATGTCACAGGTAGGGGGAGCCAAAGTATATTATGTCACAGGTAGGAGGAGTCACAGCTTATTATGTCACAGGTAGGGGGAGCCAGAGTAGATTATGTCACAGGTAGGGGGAGCCAGAGTATATTATGTCACAGGTAGGGGGAGCCAGAGTATATTATGTCACAGGTAGGGGGAGCCAGAGCAAATTATGTCACATGTAGGGGGGGCCAGAGTATATTATGTCACAGGTAGGAGGAGCCAGAGTACATTATGTCACAGGTAGGGGGAGCCAGAGTATATTATGTCACAGGAAGGAGGAGTCACAGCTTATTATGTCACAGGTAGTGGGAGCTAGAGTACATTATGTCACAGGTAGGGGGAGCCAGAGTATATTATGTCACAGGTAGGGGGAGCCAGAGTATATTATGTCACAGGAAGGAGGAGTCACAGCTTATTATGTCACAGGTAGGAGGAGCCAGAGTATATTATGTCACAGGTAGGGGAAGCCAGAGCATATTATGTCACAGGTAGCGGGAGCCATAGTATATTATGTCACAGGTAGGAGGAGTCACAGCATATTATGTCACAGGTAGGGGGAGCCAGAGTATATTATGTCACAGGTAGGGGGAGCCAAAGTATATTATGTCACAGGTAGGAGGAGTCACAGCTTATTATGTCACAGGTAGGGGGAGCCAGAGTATATTATGTCACAGGTAGGAGGAGCCAGAGTATATTATGTCACAGGTAGGGGGAGCCAGAGTATATTATGTCACAGGTAGTTGTAGTCAGAGCACATTATGTCACAGGTAGGGGGAGCCAGAGTATATTATGTCACAGGTAGGGGGAGCCAGAGTATATTATGTCACAGGTAGGGGGAGCCAGAGTATATTATGTCACAGGTAGGGGGAGCTAGAGTATATTATGTCATAGGTAGGGGGAGCCAAAATATATTATGTCACAGGTAGGGGGAGCCAGAGTATATTATGTCATAGGTAGGGGGAGCCAAAGTATATTATGTCACAGGTAGGGGGAGCCAGAGTATATTATGTCACAGGTAGGGGGAGCCAGAGTTTATTATGTCACAGGTAGGGGGAGCCAGAGTATATTATGTCATAGGTAGGGGGAGCCAAAGTATATTATGTCACAGGTAGGGGGAGCCAGAGTATATTATGTCACAGGTAGGGGGAGCCAAAGTATATTATGTCACAGGTAGGGGGAGCCAGAGTATATTATGTCACAGGTAGGGGGAGCCAGAGTATATTATGTCACAGGTAGAGGGAGCCAGAGTATATTATGTCATAGGTAGGGGGAGCCAAAGTATATTATGTCACAGGTAGGGGGAGCCAGAGTATATTATGTCATAGGTAGGGGGAGCCAGAGTATATTATGTCACAGGTAGGGGGAGCCAGAGTATATTATGTCATAGGTAGGGGGAGCCAAAGTATATTATGTCACAGGTAGGGGGAGCCAGAGTATATTATGTCACAGGTAGGGGGAGCCAGAGTATATTATGTCACAGGTAGGGGGAGCCAGAGTATATTATGTCACAGGTAGGGGGAGCCAGAGTATATTATGTCATAGGTAGGGGGAGCCAAAGTATATTATGTCACAGGTAGGGGGAGCCAGAGTATATTATGTCACAGGTAGGGGGAGCCAAAGTATATTATGTCACAGGTAGGGGGAGCCAGAGTATATTATGTCACAGGTAGGGGGAGCCAGAGTATATTATGTCACAGGTAGAGGGAGCCAGAGTATATTATGTCATAGGTAGGGGGAGCCAAAGTATATTATGTCACAGGTAGGAGGAGTCACAGCATATTATGTCACAGGTAGGGGGAGCCAGAGTATATTATGTCACAGGTAGGAGGAGTCACAGCTTATTATGTCACAGGTAGGGGGAGCCAGAGTATATTATGTCACAGGTAGGGGGAGCCAGAGCATATTATGTCACAGGTAGGGGGAGCCAGAGCATATTATGTCACAGGTAGGGGGAGCCAGAGTATATTATGTCACAGGTAGGGGGAGCCAGAGTATATTATGTCACAGGTAGGGGGAGCCAAAGTATATTATGTCACAGGTAGGGGGAGCCAGAGTATATTATGTCACAGTTAGGAGGAGCCAGAGTATATTATGTCTCAGGTATGGGGAGTCACAGCACATTATGTCACAGGAAGGGGGAGCCAGAGCATATTATGTCACAGGTAGGGGGAGCCAGAGTATATTATGTCACAGGTAGGGGGAGCCAGAGCATATTATGTCACAGGTAGGGGGAGCCAGAGTATATTATGTCACAGGTAGGGGGAGCCAGAGCATATTATGTCACAGGTAGGGGGAGCCAGAGTATATTATGTCACAGGTAGGAGGAGTCACAGCTTATTATGTCACAGGTAGGGGGAGCCAGAGTATATTATGTCACAGGTAGGGGGAGCCAGAGTATATTATGTCACAGGTAGGGGGAGTCACAGCTTATTATGTCACAGGTAGGGGGAGCCAGAGTATATTATGTCACAGGTAGGGGAAGCCAGAGTATATTATGTCACAGGTAGGGTGAGCCAGAGTATATTATGTCACAAGTAGGGGGAGCCAGAGTATATTATGTCACAGGTAGGGGGAGCCAGAGCATATTATGTCACAGGTAGGGGGAGCCAGAGTATATTATGTCACAGGTAGGGGGAGCCAGAGCATATTATGTCACAGGTAGGGGGAGCCAGAGTATATTATGTCACAGGTAGGAGGAGTCACAGCTTATTATGTCACAGGTAGGGGGAGCCAGAGTATATTATGTCACAGGTAGGGGGAGCCAGAGTATATTATGTCACAGGTAGGGGGAGTCACAGCTTATTATGTCACAGGTAGGGGGAGCCAGAGTATATTATGTCACAGGTAGGGGAAGCCAGAGTATATTATGTCACAGGTAGGGGGAGCCAGAGTATATTATGTCACAGGTATGGGGAGCCAAAGTATATTATGTCACAGGTAGAGGGAGCCAGAGTATATTATGTCACAGGTAGGAGGAGTCACAGCTTATTATGTCACAGGTAGGGGGAGTCATAGCATGTTATGTCACAGGTAGGGGGACCCAGAGTAGATTATGTCACAGGTAGGGGGAGCCAGAGTATATTATGTCACAGGTAGGAGGAGTCACAGAATATTATGTCACAGGTAGGAGGAGTCACAGCTTATTATGTCACAGGTAGGGGGAGTCATAGCATGTTATGTCACAGGTAGGGGGACCCAGAGTAGATTATGTCACAGGTAGGGGGACCCAGAGTAGATTATGTCACAGGTAGGGGGACCCAGAGTAGATTATGTCACAGGTAGGGGGAGCCAGAGTATATTATGTCACAGGTAGGGGGAGCCAAGGTATATTATGTCACAGGTAGGAGGAGTCACAGCTTATTATGTCACAGGTAGGGGGAGCCAGAGTATATTATGTCACAGGTAGGGGGAGCCAGATTATATTATGTCATAGGTAGGGGGAGCCAGAGTATATTATGTCACAGGTAGGAGGAGCCAGAGTATATTATGTCACAGGTAGGGGGAGTCAAAGCACATTATGTCACAGGAAGGGGGAGCCAGAGCATATTATGTCACAGGTAGGGGGAGCCAGAGTATATTATGTCACAGGTAGGGGGAGCCAGAGTATATTATGTCACAGGTAGGGTGAGCCAGAGTATATTATGTCACAGGTAGGAGGAGTCACAGCTTATTATGTCACAGGTAGGGGGAGTCAGAGTATATTATGTCACAGGTAGGGGGAGCCAGAGTATATTATGTCACAGGTAGGGGGACCCAGAGTATATTATGTCACAGGTAGGGTGAGCCAGAGTATATTATGTCACAGGTAGGGGGAGCCAGAGTATATTATGTCACAGGTAGGGGGAGCCAGAGTATATTATGTCACAGGTAGGGGGAGCCAGAGTATATTATGTCATAGGTAGGGGAAGCCAGAGTATATTATGTCACAGGTAGGGGGAGCCAGAGTATATTATGTCACAGGTAGGGGGAGCCAGAGTATATTATGTCACAGGTAGGGGGAGCCAGAGTATATTATGTCACAGGTAGGGGGAGCCAGAGTATATTATGTCACAGGTAGGGGGAGCCAGAGTATATTATGTCACAGGTAGGGGGAGCCAGAGCACATTATGTCACATGTAGGGGGAGCCAGAGTTTATTATGTCACAGGTAGGGGAAGCCAGAGTATATTATGTCATAGGTAGGGGGAGCCAAAGTATATTATGTCACAGGTAGGGGGAGCCAAAGTATATCATGTCACAGGTAGTTGGAGCCAAAGTATATTATGTCACAGGTAGGAGGAGTCACAGCTTATTATGTCACAGGTAGGGGGAGCCAGAGTATATTATGTCACAGGTAGGGGGAGCCAGAGTATATTATGTCACAGGTAGGGGGAGCCAGAGCACATTATGTCACATGTAGGGGGGGCCAGAGTATATTATGTCACAGGTAGGAGGAGCCAGAGTACATTATGTCACAGGTAGGGGGAGCCAGAGTATATTATGTCACAGGAAGGAGGAGTCACAGCTTATTATGTCACAGGTAGTGGGAGCTAGAGTACATTATGTCACAGGTAGGGGGAGCCAGAGTATATTATGTCACAGGTAGGGGGAGCCAGAGTATATTATGTCACAGGAAGGAGGAGTCACAGCTTATTATTTCACAGGTAGGAGGAGCCAGAGTATATTATGTCACAGGTAGGGGAAGCCAGAGCATATTATGTCACAGGTAGGGGGAGCCATAGTATATTATGTCACAGGTAGGGGGAGCCAGAGTATATTATGTCACAGGTAGTTGGAGCCAAAGTATATTATGTCACAGGTAGGAGGAGTCACAGCTTATTATGTCACAGGTAGGGGGAGCCAGAGTATATTATGTCACAGGTAGGGGGAGCCAGAGTATATTATGTAACAGGTAGGGGGAGCCAGAGTATATTATGTCACAGGAAGGAGGAGTCACAGCTTATTATGTCACAGGTAGTGGGAGCTAGAGTACATTATGTCACAGGTAGGGGGAGCCAGAGTATATTATGTCACAGGTAGGGGGAGCCAGAGTATATTATGTCACAGGAAGGAGGAGTCACAGCTTATTATTTCACAGGTAGGAGGAGCCAGAGTATATTATGTCACAGGTAGGGGAAGCCAGAGCATATTATGTCACAGGTAGGAGGAGCCATAGTATATTATGTCACAGGTAGGAGGAGTCACAGCATATTATGTCACAGGTAGGGGGAGCCAGAGTATATTATGTCACAGGTAGGGGGAGCCAAAGTATATTATGTCACAGGTAGGAGGAGTCACAGCTTATTATGTCACAGGTAGGGGGAGCCAGAGTTTATTATGTCACAGGTACGGGGAGCCAGAGTATATTATGTCACAGGTAGAGGGAGCCAGAGTATATTATGTCATAGGTAGGGGGAGCCAAAGTATATTATGTCACAGGTAGGAGGAGTCACAGCATATTATGTCACAGGTAGGGGGAGCCAGAGTATATTATGTCACAGGTAGGAGGAGTCACAGCTTATTATGTCACAGGTAGGGGGAGCCAGAGTATATTATGTCACAGGTAGGGGGAGCCAGAGCATATTATGTCACAGGTAGGGGGAGCCAGAGCATATTATGTCACAGGTAGGGGGAGCCAGAGTATATTATGTCACAGGTAGGGGGAGCCAGAGTATATTATGTCACAGGTAGGGGGAGCCAAAGTATATTATGTCACAGGTAGGGGGAGCCAGAGTATATTATGTCACAGTTAGGAGGAGCCAGAGTATATTATGTCACAGGTATGGGGAGTCACAGCACATTATGTCACAGGAAGGGGGAGCCAGAGCATATTATGTCACAGGTAGGGGGAGCCAGAGTATATTATGTCACAGGTAGGGGGAGCCAGAGCATATTATGTCACAGGTAGGGGGAGCCAGAGTATATTATGTCACAGGTAGGGGGAGCCAGAGCATATTATGTCACAGGTAGGGGGAGCCAGAGTATATTATGTCACAGGTAGGAGGAGTCACAGCTTATTATGTCACAGGTAGGGGGAGCCAGAGTATATTATGTCACAGGTAGGGGGAGCCAGAGTATATTATGTCACAGGTAGGGGGAGTCACAGCTTATTATGTCACAGGTAGGGGGAGCCAGAGTATATTATGTCACAGGTAGGGGAAGCCAGAGTATATTATGTCACAGGTAGGGTGAGCCAGAGTATATTATGTCACAAGTAGGGGGAGCCAGAGTATATTATGTCACAGGTAGGGGGAGCCAGAGTATATTATGTCACAAGTAGGGGGAGCCAGAGTATATTATGTCACAGGTAGGGGGAGTCAGAGCATATTATGTCACAGGTAGGGGGAGCCAGAGTATATTATGTCACAGGTAGGGGGAGCCAGAGCATATTATGTCACAGGTATGGGGAGCCAGAGTATATTATGTCACAGGTAGAGGGAGCCAGAGTATATTATGTCACAGGTAGGAGGAGTCACAGCTTATTATGTCACAGGTAGGGGGAGTCATAGCATGTTATGTCACAGGTAGGGGGACCCAGAGTAGATTATGTCACAGGTAGGGGGAGCCAGAGTATATTATGTCACAGGTAGGAGGAGTCACAGAATATTATGTCACAGGTAGGAGGAGTCACAGCTTATTATGTCACAGGTAGGGGGAGTCATAGCATGTTATGTCACAGGTAGGGGGACCCAGAGTAGATTATGTCACAGGTAGGGGGACCCAGAGTAGATTATGTCACAGGTAGGGGGAGCCAGAGTATATTATGTCACAGGTAGGGGGAGCCAAGGTATATTATGTCACAGGTAGGAGGAGTCACAGCTTATTATGTCACAGGTAGGGGGAGCCAGAGTATATTATGTCACAGGTAGGGGGAGCCAGATTATATTATGTCATAGGTAGGGGGAGCCAGAGTATAATATGTCACAGGTAGGAGGAGCCAGAGTATATTATGTCACAGGTAGGGGGAGTCAAAGCACATTATGTCACAAGAAGGGGGAGCCAGAGCATATTATGTCACAGGTAGGGGGAGCCAGAGTATATTATGTCACAGGTAGGGGGAGCCAGAGTATATTATGTCACAGGTAGGGTGAGCCAGAGTATATTATGTCACAGGTAGGAGGAGTCACAGCTTATTATGTCACAGGTAGGGGGAGTCAGAGTATATTATGTCACAGGTAGGGGGAGCCAGAGTATATTATGTCACAGGTAGGGGGACCCAGAGTATATTATGTCACAGGTAGGGTGAGCCAGAGTATATTATGTCACAGGTAGGGGGAGCCAGAGTATATTATGTCACAGGTAGGGGGAGCCAGAGTATATTATGTCACAGGTAGGGGGAGCCAGAGTATATTATGTCATAGGTAGGGGAAGCCAGAGTATATTATGTCACAGGTAGGGGGAGCCAGAGTATATTATGTCACAGGTAGGGGGAGCCAGAGTATATTATGTCACAGGTAGGGGGAGCCAGAGTATATTATGCCACAGGTAGGGGAAGCCTGAGTATATTATGTCACAGGTAGGAGGAGTCAGAGCATATTATGTCACAGGTAGGGGGAGCCAGAGCATATTATGTCACAGGTAGGAGGAGCCAGAGTATATTATGTCACAGGTAGGGGGTGCCAGAGTATATTATGTCACAAGTAGGGGGAGCCAGAGCATATTATGTCACAGGTAGGAGGAGCCAGAGTATATTATGTCATAGGTAGGGCGAGCCAGAGTATATTATGTCACAGGTAGGGGGAGCCAGAGTATATTATGTCACAGGTAGGGGGACCCAGAGTAGATTATGTCACAGGTAGGAGGAGTCACAGAATATTATGTCACAGGTAGGGGGAGCCAGAGTATATTATGTCACAGGTAGGGGGAGCCAAAGTATATTATGTCACAGGTAGGAAGAGTCACAGCTTATTATGTCACAGGTAGGGGGAGCCAGAGTATATTATGTCACAGGTAGGGGGAGCCAGAGTATATTATGTCATAGGTAGGAGGAGCCAGACTATATTATGTCACAGGTAGGGTGAGCCAAAGTATATTATGTCACAGGTAGGAAGAGTCACAGCTTATTATGTCACAGGTAGGGGGAGCCAGAGTATATTATGTCACAGGTAGGGGGAGCCAGAGTATATTATGTCACAGGTAGGAAGAGTCACAGCTTATTATGTCACAGGTAGGGGGAGCCAGAGTATATTATGTCACAGGTAGGGGGAGCCAGAGTATATTATGTCACAGGTAGGGGGAGCCAGAGCATATTATGTCACAGGTAGAAGGAGTCACAGCTTATTATGTCACAGGTAGGGGGAGCCAGAGTATATTATGTCACAGGTAGGGTGAGCCAGAGTATATTATGTCACAGGTAGGGGGAGCCAGAGTATATTATGTCACAGGTAGGAGGAGTCACAGCTTATTACGTCACAGGTAGGAGGAGCCAGAGTATATTATGTCACAGGTAGGGGGAGCCAGAGTATATTATGTCACAGGTAGGGTGAGCCAGAGTATATTATGTCACAGGTAGGGGGAGCCAGAGTATATTATGTCACAGGTAGGGGGAGCCAGAGTATATTATGTCACAGGTAGGGGGAGCCAGAGTATATTATGTCATAGGTAGGGGAAGCCAGAGTATATTATGTCACAGGTAGGGGGAGCCAGAGTATATTATGTCACAGGTAGGGGGAGCCAGAGTATATTATGTCACAGGTAGGGGGAGCCAGAGTATATTATGTCACAGGTAGGGGGAGCCAGAGTATATTATGTCACAGGTAGGGGGAGCCAGAGTATATTATGTCACAGGTAGGGGGAGCCAGAGCACATTATGTCACATGTAGGGGGAGCCAGAGTTTATTATGTCACAGGTAGGGGAAGCCAGAGTATATTATGTCATAGGTAGGGGGAGCCAAAGTATATTATGTCACAGGTAGGGGGAGCCAAAGTATATCATGTCACAGGTAGTTGGAGCCAAAGTATATTATGTCACAGGTAGGAGGAGTCACAGCTTATTATGTCACAGGTAGGGGGAGCCAGAGTATATTATGTCACAGGTAGGGGGAGCCAGAGTATATTATGTCACAGGTAGGGGGAGCCAGAGCACATTATGTCACATGTAGGGGGGGCCAGAGTATATTATGTCACAGGTAGGAGGAGCCAGAGTACATTATGTCACTGGTAGGGGAAGCCAGAGTATATTATGTCACAGGAAGGAGGAGTCACAGCTTATTATGTCACAGGTAGTGGGAGCTAGAGTACATTATGTCACAGGTAGGGGGAGCCAGAGTATATTATGTCACAGGTAGGGGGAGCCAGAGTATATTATGTCACAGGAAGGAGGAGTCACAGCTTATTATTTCACAGGTAGGAGGAGCCAGAGCACATTATGTCACAGGTAGGGGAAGCCAGAGCATATTATGTCACAGGTAGGGGGAGCCATAGTATATTATGTCACAGGTAGGAGGAGTCACAGCATATTATGTCACAGGTAGGGGGAGCCAGAGTATATTATGTCACAGGTAGGGGGAGCCAAAGTATATTATGTCACAGGTAGGAGGAGTCACAGCTTATTATGTCACAGGTAGTAGGAGCCAGAGTTTATTATGTCACAGGTACGGGGAGCCAGAGTATATTATGTCACAGGTAGAGGGAGCCAGAGTATATTATGTCATAGGTAGGGGGAGCCAAAGTATATTATGTCACAGGTAGGAGGAGTCACAGCATATTATGTCACAGGTAGGGGGAGCCAGAGTATATTATGTCACAGGTAGGAGGAGTCACAGCTTATTATGTCACAGGTAGGGGGAGCCAGAGTATATTATGTCACAGGTAGGGGGAGCCAGAGCATATTATGTCACAGGTAGGGGGAGCCAGAGCATATTATGTCACAGGTAGGGGGAGCCAGAGTATATTATGTCACAGGTAGGGGGAGCCAGAGTATATTATGTCACAGGTAGGGGGAGCCAAAGTATATTATGTCACAGGTAGGGGGAGCCAGAGTATATTATGTCACAGTTAGGAGGAGCCAGAGTATATTATGTCACAGGTATGGGGAGTCACAGCACATTATGTCACAGGAAGGGGGAGCCAGAGCATATTATGTAACAGGTAGGGGGAGCCAGAGTATATTATGTCACAGGTAGGGGGAGCCAGAGCATATTATGTCACAGGTAGGGGGAGCCAGAGTATATTATGTCACAGGTAGGGGGAGCCAGAGCATATTATGTCACAGGTAGGGGGAGCCAGAGTATATTATGTCACAGGTAGGAGGAGTCACAGCTTATTATGTCACAGGTAGGGGGAGCCAGAGTATATTATGTCACAGGTAGGGGGAGCCAGAGTATATTATGTCACAGGTAGGGGGAGTCACAGCTTATTATGTCACAGGTAGGGGGAGCCAGAGTATATTATGTCACAGGTAGGGGAAGCCAGAGTATATTATGTCACAGGTAGGGTGAGCCAGAGTATATTATGTCACAAGTAGGGGGAGCCAGAGTATATTATGTCACAGGTAGGGGGAGCCAGAGTATATTATGTCACAAGTAGGGGAGCCAGAGTATATTATGTCACAGGTAGGGGGAGTCAGAGCATATTATGTCACAGGTAGGGGGAGCCAGAGTATATTATGTCACAGGTAGGGGGAGCCAGAGCATATTATGTCACAGGTATGGGGAGCCAGAGTATATTATGTCACAGGTAGAGGGAGCCAGAGTATATTATGTCACAGGTAGGAGGAGTCACAGCTTATTATGTCACAGGTAGGGGGAGTCATAGCATGTTATGTCACAGGTAGGGGGACCCAGAGTAGATTATGTCACAGGTAGGGGGAGCCAGAGTATATTATGTCACAGGTAGGAGGAGTCACAGAATATTATGTCACAGGTAGGAGGAGTCACAGCTTATTATGTCACAGGTAGGGGGAGTCATAGCATGTTATGTCACAGGTAGGGGGACCCAGAGTAGATTATGTCACAGGTAGGGGGACCCAGAGTAGATTATGTCACAGGTAGGGGGAGCCAGAGTATATTATGTCACAGGTAGGGGGAGCCAAGGTATATTATGTCACAGGTAGGAGGAGTCACAGCTTATTATGTCACAGGTAGGGGGAGCCAGAGTATATTATGTCACAGGTAGGGGGAGCCAGATTATATTATGTCATAGGTAGGGGGAGCCAGAGTATATTATGTCACAGGTAGGAGGAGCCAGAGTATATTATGTCACAGGTAGGGGGAGTCAAAGCACATTATGTCACAGGAAGGGGGAGCCAGAGCATATTATGTCACAGGTAGGGGGAGCCAGAGTATATTATGTCACAGGTAGGGGGAGCCAGAGTATATTATGTCACAGGTAGGGTGAGCCAGAGTATATTATGTCACAGGTAGGAGGAGTCACAGCTTATTATGTCACAGGTAGGGGGAGTCAGAGTATATTATGTCACAGGTAGGGGGAGCCAGAGTATATTATGTCACAGGTAGGGGGACCCAGAGTATATTATGTCACAGGTAGGGTGAGCCAGAGTATATTATGTCACAGGTAGGGGGAGCCAGAGTATATTATGTCACAGGTAGGGGGAGCCAGAGTATATTATGTCACAGGTAGGGGGAGCCAGAGTATATTATGTCATAGGTAGGGGAAGCCAGAGTATATTATGTCACAGGTAGGGGGAGCCAGAGTATATTATGTCACAGGTAGGGGGAGCCAGAGTATATTATGTCACAGGTAGGGGGAGCCAGAGTATATTATGTCACAGGTAGGGGAAGCCTGAGTATATTATGTCACAGGTAGGAGGAGTCAGAGCATATTATGTCACAGGTAGGGGGAGCCAGAGCATATTATGTCACAGGTAGGAGGAGCCAGAGTATATTATGTCACAGGTAGGGGGTGCCAGAGTATATTATGTCACAAGTAGGGGGAGCCAGAGCATATTATGTCACAGGTAGGAGGAGCCAGAGTATATTATGTCATAGGTAGGGCGAGCCAGAGTATATTATGTCACAGGTAGGGGGAGCCAGAGTATATTATGTCACAGGTAGGGGGACCCAGAGTAGATTATGTCACAGGTAGGAGGAGTCACAGAATATTATGTCACAGGTAGGGGGAGCCAGAGTATATTATGTCACAGGTAGGGGGAGCCAAAGTATATTATGTCACAGGTAGGAGGAGTCACAGCTTATTATGTCACAGGTAGGGGGAGCCAGAGTATATTATGTCACAGGTAGGGGGAGCCAGAGTATATTATGTCATAGGTAGGAGGAGCCAGACTATATTATGTCACAGGTAGGGGGAGCCAGAGTATATTATGTCACAGGTAGGGGAAGCCAGAGCATATTATGTCACAGGTAGAAGGAGTCACAGCTTATTATGTCACAGGTAGGGGGAGCCAGAGTATATTATGTCACAGGTAGGGTGAGCCAGAGTATATTATGTCACAGGTAGGGGGAGCCAGAGTATATTATGTCACAGGTAGGAGGAGTCACAGCTTATTACGTCACAGGTAGGAGGAGCCAGAGTATATTATGTCACAGGTAGGAGGAGCCAGAGTATATTATGTCACAGGTAGGGGGAGCCAAAGTATATTATGTCACAGGTAGGAGGAGTCACAGCTTATTATGCCCCAGGTAGGGGGAGCCAGAGTATATTATGTCACAGGTAGGGGGAGCCAGAGTATATTATGTCACAGGTAGGGGGAGCCAGAGTATATTATGTCATAGGTAGGGGGAGCCAAAGTATATTATGTCACAGGTAGGGGGAGCCAGAGTATATTATGTCACAGGTAGGGGGAGCCAGAGTATATTATGTCACAGGTAGGGGGAGCCAAAGTATATTATGTCACAGGTAGGAGGAGCCAGAGTATATTATGTCACAGGTAGGGGGAGTCACAGCATATTATGTCACAGGTAGGAGGAGTCACAGCTTATTATGCCCCAGGTAGGGGGAGCCAGAATATATTATGTCACAGGCAGGAGGAGTCACAGCTTATTATGCCCCAGGTAGGGGGAGCCAAATTATATTATGTCACAGGTAGGAGGAGTTACAGCTTATTATGTCACAGGTAGGGGGAGCAAGAGCACATTATGTCACAGGTAGGGGGAGCCAGACTATATTATGTCACAGGTAGGGGGAGCCAGAGTATATTATGTCACAGGTAGGGGGAGCCAAAGTATATTATGTCACAGGTAGGGGGAGCCAGAGTATATTATGTCACAGGTAGGGGGAGCCAGAGTATATTATGTCAAAGGTAGGGGGAGCCAGAGTATATTATGTCACAGGTAGGGGGAGCCTAAGTATATTATGTCACAGGTAGGGGGAGCCAGAGTATATTATGTCACAGGTAGGGGGAGCCAGATTAGATTATGTCACAGGTAGGGGGAGCCAGAGTTTATTACGTCACAGGTAGGGGGAGCCAGAGTATATTATGTCACAGGTAGGAGGAGTCACAGCATATTATGTCACAGGTAGGGGGAACCAGAGTAAATCATGTCACAGGTAGGAGGAGCCAGATTATATTATGTCACAGGTAGGTGGAGCCAAAGTTGATTATGTAACAGGTAGGGGGAGCCAGAGTATATTATGTCACAGGTAGGAGGAGTCACAGCTTATTACGTCACAGGTAGGGGGAGCCAGAGTATATTATGTCACAGGTAGGAGGAGTCACAGCATATTATGTCACAGGTAGGGGGAGCCAGAGTATATTATGTCACATGTAGGGGGAGCCAAAGTATATTATGTCACAGGTAGGAGGAGTCACAGCTTATTATGTCACAGGTAGGGGGAGCCAGAGTATATCATGTCACAGGTAGGGGGAGCCAGAGTACATTATGTCACAGGTAGCGGGGGCCAGAGTATATTATGTCACAGGTAGGAGGAGTCACAGCATATTATGTCAGAGGTAGGGGGAACCAGAGTTTATTATGTCACAGGTAGGGGGAGCCAGAGTATATTATGTCACAGGTAGGGGGAGCCAGAGTATATTATGTCACAGGTAGAGGGAGCCAGAGTATATTATGTCACAGGTAGGAGGAGCCAGATTATACTATGTGACAGGTAGGTGGAGCCAAAGTATATTACGTCACAACTAGGGGGAGCCAAAGTATATTATGTCACAGGTAGGGGAGCCAAAGTATATTATGTCACAGGTAGGAGGAGCCAGAGTATATTATGTCACAGGTAGGGGGAGCCAAAGTATATTATGTCACAGGTAGGAGGAGTTACAGCTTATTATGCCACAGGTAGGGGGAGCCAGAGTAAATCATGTCACAGGTAGGAGGAGCCAGAGTATATCATGTCACAGGTAGGGGGAGCCAGAGTACATTATGTCACAGGTAGGTGGAGCCAGAGTATATCATGTCACAGGTAGGGGGAGCCAGAGTACATTATGTCACAGGTAGCGGGGGCCAGAGTATATTATGTCACAGGTAGGGGGGGCCAGAGTATATTATGTCACAGGTAGGAGGAGCCAGAGTACATTATGTCACAGGTAGCGGGGGCCAGAGTATAATATGTCACAGGTAGGAGGAGTCACAGCATATTATGTCAGAGGTAGGGGGAACCAGAGTATATTATGTCACAGGTAGGGGGAGCCAGAGTATATTATGTCACAGGTAGGGGGAGCCAGAGTATATTATGTCACAGGTAGAGGGAGCCAGAGTATATTATGTCACAGGTAGGAGGAGCCAGATTATACTATGTGACAGGTAGGTGGAGCCAAAGTATATTACGTCACAACTAGGGGGAGCCAAAGTATATTATGTCACAGGTAGGGGGAGCCAGAGTATATTATGTGACAGGTAGGGGAGCCAAAGTATATTATGTCACAGGTAGGAGGAGCCAGAGTATATTATGTCACAGGTAGGGGGAGCCAAAGTATATTATGTCACAGGTAGGAGGAGTTACAGCTTATTATGCCACAGGTAGGGGGAGCCAGAGTATATTATGTCACAGGTAGGGGGGCCAGAGTATATTATGTCACAGGTAGGAGGAGTCACAGCTTATTATGTCACAGGTAGGGGGAGCCAGAGTATATTATGTCACAGGTAGGGGGAGCCAGAGTATATTATGTCACAGGTAGGGGGAGCCAGAGTATATTATGTCACAGGTAGGGGGAGCCAGAGTATATTATGTCACAGGTAGGGGGAGCCAGAGTATATTATGTCACAGGTAGTGGGAGCCAGAGTATATTATGTCACAGGTAGGGGGAGCCAGAGTATATTATGTCACAGGTAGGGGGAGCCAGAGTATATTATGTCACAGGTAGGGGGAGCCAGAGTATATTATGTCACAGGTAGGGGGAGCCAGAGTATATTATGTCACAGGTAGGAGGAGCCAGAGTATATTATGTCACAGGTAGGAGGAGCCAGAGTATACTTTGTCACTGGTAGGGGGAGCCAGAGTATACTATGTCACAGGTAGGGGGAGCCAGAGTATACTATGTCACAGGTACGGGCAGCCAGAGTATATTATGTCACAGGTAGGTGGGAGCCAGAGTATATTATGTCACAGGTAGGTGGGAGCCAGAGTATATTATGTCACAGGTAGAGGGAGCCAGAGTATATTATGTCACAGGTAGAGGGAGCCAGAGTATATTATGTCACAGGTAGGGGGAGCCAGAGTATATTATGTCACAGGTAGGGGGAGCCAGAGTATATTATGTCACAGGTAGGGGGAGCCAGAGTATACTATGTCAATGGTAGGGGGAGCCAGTGTTATGTTCTGCTACCAGAGCTAAGGAAAGAGAGGAGATCTGTCCCTACTATAGGACTCAGCTTAATCCCTACGATGTAACAGGGAACCTGATCCTGCGATCAGACCTGCTAAAGTCCTAAGCTAGTCTGTACGAAGACCTATAGATGTGGGGGAGGAATCCCTACAAGTACTAAGGACTGGGAGGAATATGGGACACCTCCTAACAGAAATAGTAGCAGAAAGACGAACAAACAAAATAGATAGAACCTAGAGGTCCGTAGACCAAGCAAACTAACAGAGTTAGATACAGAGCACAGGCTAGCTAGAAAGTAGATATACAATGAAGTCCAGCAAAGCCAGAAGGGCGGAGCAGGATTAAATAGGCCAACAAGGTCATGTGACCAGCAAAGGAAAAAAAACCTAACAGCAAGGTTCTAACAGTACCCCCCCTTCTAAGAGGATCCTCCGGATCCCCTAGGACCAGGCTTATCAGGAAATCTCCTGTGAAACGCTCTGATAAGTCTGGACGCGGAAACATCATCTGACCTCACCCAAGAGTTATCCTCGGGTCCGAAACCTTTCCAGGCCACAAGATACTGCAAACTACCTCTATACCGTCTAGAGTCAAGGATGCGAGAAATTTCATTTTCCCCGTCCTCCACCACCGGAGGAACAGAGGCAGAGGCGTCACCATCCGACACAACAGCTTTTTTTAACAGAGAGACATGAAATACCGGATTAATTCTCCAGGAGGTAGGAACCTCCAACCTAACAGCAGATTGGTTGACAACCTGAAGCACCTTAAAGGGCCCTACAAACTTGGGACCCAATTTCTTAGAAGGAATCCTCAACCGCAGATTCCTAGAGGACAACCAAACCATGTCACCAACAGCGAACAAAACCTCCTGTCGTTTCCTATCAAAGTAGTCTTTAGATTTTCTGTTGGCCTCCTGAAGATTACCACGCACATCCGTCCAAACTCTTTCCAAATCACCGGAAAAATTCTCCTCCTCAGGCACGGCAGATCCCAACTTGGAGAACGACCCAAACGACGGATGTCTCCCAGAACAACAAAAAAAAGGCGAACAACCAGCAGAAGAAGATGTATGATTGTTCAGAGCAAATTCGGCAAGTGGCAGAAACTCAGACCACCCCTCTTGATTGTCTGCCACAAAACAACGCAAGAACTGCTCAACATCCTGGTTTTTCCTTTCTGTCTGGCCATTAGATTCAGGATGATATCCGGACGAAAACGACAAATGAATTCCCAACCTGTCACAAAAGGCACGCCAAAAACGAGCCACGAACTGAGGACCCCTATCAGAAACAATGTCAGTAGGAACGCCATGAAGTCTGACAATTTCCTTGACAAAGGCCTTAGCGAGAGTTTTAGCGCAGGGCAGTTTGATGAAGGGAACCAAGTGACACATCTTGCTAAAACGGTCCACGACCACCCAGATGACAGTAAAACCCTCAGAGGGGGGGAAGGTCAGTTATAAAGTCCATAGCCAAATGTGTCCAAGGAGCACTGGGGACCTCCAAAGGACAAAGCAACCCTGCAGCAGGAGTATGTGAGGACTTAGATCTAGCACATACAGTACATTGGCGTACCCACTTAATGACTTCCTTCTGCCATCCAGGCCACCAAAAACTGCGACCCACCAGTCTCTTGGTCTCAGAGATTCCGGGATGACCTGCCAACCGAGATTCGTGACACTCAACAAACAAATCTCTCCTAAAGGTCCCAGGCACAAACAACCTCCCATGAGGAGTGTTAGATGGGGCATTCTCCTGTGCTTTAAGAATCTCATCTTCCAAAACGGAGTCTAAAGCAGCTATCACAACACCTTCTTGTAAAATGTTCTCCTCTTTCTCAGCACCGACTATGGGAGAAAAACTGCGAGACAAGGCATCCGCCTTAACATTCTTAGTACCAGGGATGTAAGTAACGGAGAAATTAAACCGCGAGAAAAACAGTGCCCACCTAGCCTGACGGGCATTCAGGCGCTTGGCAGCGTCAAGATATATCAGATTTTTATGATCCGTAAGAACCTGAACGGGAAATTCCGCACCTTCCAAGAAGTGGCGCCAGTGTTCAAATGCGAGTTTAATAGCCAATAATTCCCGATTACCAATATCGTAATTCAATTCAGTCTCCGAAAATTTTTTTGAAAAAAAGGCACAGGGATGGAATCCATCCCCGTTATCCTGAGACAATACTGCGCCAACCCCCACAGAGGAAGCATCAACCTCAACCAAAAACGGCTTAGTCACATCAGGCTGCATAAGGATGGGAGCAGAGGTGAACCTCTCCTTGAGATACACAAAAGCTTCAATGGCCTCAGAAGACCACTGAACCGCATCAGCACCTTTCCTGGTGAGATCAGTCAGAGGTTTGACAATACTAGAAAAATTTTTTATGAATTTTCTATAGTAATTGGCGAAACCCAAAAACCTCTGTATCGATTTCAAACCAATAGGCCTAGGCCATTCCTGCACAGCCTGAACCTTAACCGGATCCATCTCAAAACCTTTGCTGGAGATAATGTAGCCCAAAAAACTAATTCTCTGTACAGCGAACTCACATTTCTCCAGCTTAGCAAAAAGCGAATTGTCCATTAATAACTGTAATACCTCACGCACGCTCCGCCAATGAGACTCCAGATCCGGCGAATAAATCAAAATGTCATCCAAATACACAACCACATTTTTACCGATCAAAGGTCTAAGGATGTCATTAATCAGATTCTGAAAAAATGCAGGAGCATTAGTAAGACCAAAAGGCATAACCAGATTCTCAAAATGACCCACAGGAGTGTTAAAAGCAGTCTTCCATTCGTCACCCTCCTTCATGCGCAACAGATTGTATGCCCCCTTAAGGTCAATTTTAGAGAACCACTTGGCCCCCAATAACTGGTTAAACAGATCAGGAATCAATGGCAGTGGGTAAGGATTGCGTACCGTAATTTTGTTAATCTCACGAAAATCCAGACAAGGACGTAAACCGCCGTCCTTTTTTTTTACAAAAAAAAATCCAACCGCCACAGGAGACTTAGAGGGCCTAATGTGACCGGCGGCCAAACTTGTCTGTATGTATTCCTCCAAAGCCTTCCTCTCAGGAATAGTAAGGTTAAATAAACGACTTTTAGGAAGAGTCGCTCCAGGGACAAATTCAATAGAACAATCATAGTCTCTATGGGGAGGCAAAACCTGCGATTCCTTCTCAGAAAAAACTCTCCAAAAATCCTGAATAGGAACAGGCAATTCTCCCCTATCCAAAGCTGCAATACGCCCGTTACAACACTTGTCATAACATTTATGGCTCCAGGATTTAATTTCACTGGTAGACCAATCCAGTACAGGATTGTGAAATTTTAACCAGGGCAATCCCAATATTACTGGAGAAGGCAAGTTATTCAACACTACCAAATCCAATTTCTCATGGTGAACACCATTAATAGTGAGAGGAAATTCACAGACCTTGAGAGTAATATTCTTCAAAGGGGAACCATCCACAGAAACCACAGCAATGGAGGATGATAAAGGTTCAGGTTTTAAATTGAGTTTTTCCACGAATCCCCCATCAATTACATTCAGAGTAGACCCACAATCAACAAACACCCGAAATTCCATTAATTTTTCCTGAGCAATCGTGGAAGCAGCTAAAAATACACCCTTGGAATTTAAACAGGCAATACGGGCGTGACTGACCATTTTTTTTTCTTTCTTCATACGAAGTTCACAGCCTTTAATCAAATGACCAGATTTTCCGCAATAGAAACACAAGCCTTCAGAAAATCTACGGTCTTTTTCTTGAGAGCGAGGTGCCACCGATCCAATCTCCATCGGTTCACCACTGTTAGTACACACATTATCATAACCAGAAACTGACATAGCAGAGGATTTGCTCTCATTAACCCTAGCACGCAGTCTTCTATCCATCCGTATAGCTAATTGCATAGCCTGTTGCAAATCCTCAGGTGTAGGATAAGCAATTAGCAGGTCTTTAACCCTTTCACTGAGCCCAGCAAGAAATAGACTTTTCAGAGCAGAATCGTTCCACCCTGTTTGAATGGACCAACGACGAAAATGTGTACAATATTTTTCGACATTACCTGATCCTTGTTTTAAACGTCTCAACTCAGTCTCAGCTGATGCCACACGGTCAGGATCATCATATAATAGTCCTAAAGCAGAAAAAAAACTATCCACTGATCTGAAGCATGAATCACTAGGTTGCAAAGAAAAGGCCCACTCCTGAGGCTCTTTGCGCAAAAGTGACATTATGAACCCTACGCGCTGGGATTCATCCCCAGAGGACTTGGGTCTCAAACGAAAATACAATAAGCAAGCATTTTTAAATGAAAAAAATTCTCGATGTTCACCAAAAAATAAATCCGGCAAACATACCTTAGGCTCCAAGAAATGTGCTCCAGAACAGTTACTCACGTGCTGACGGAGCTCGGCCACTTCCAGAGAGAGTCCCTGCAGGCGATGAGCCAAATCCTGAACCGACACCATGATGGAACAGAAAAATCTTTCCTTAGAGAATTTGCTGGCTGGACTTACTGTTATGTTCTGCTACCAGAGCTAAGGAAAGAGAGGAGATCTGTCCCTACAATAGAACTCAGCTTAATCCCTACGATGTAACAGGGAACCTGATCCTGCGATCAGACCTGCTAAAGTCCTAAGCAAGTCTGTACGGAGACCTATAGATGTGGGGAGGGAATCCCTACAAGTACTAAGGACTGGGAGGAATATGGGACACCTCCTAACAGAAATAGTAGCAGACAGACGAACAAACAAAATATAAAGAACATAGAGGTCCGTAGACCAAGCAAACTAACAGAGCAAGACACAGAGCACAGGCTAGCTAGAAAGTAGATATACAATGAAGTCCAGCAAAGCCAGAAGGGCGGAGCAGGATTAAATAGGCCAACAAGGTCATGTGACCAGCAAAGGAAAAAAAACCTAACAGCAAGGTTCTAACAGCCAGAGTATATTATGTCACAGGTAGGGGGAGCCAGAGTATATTATGTCACAGGTAGAGGGAGCCAGAGTATATTATGTCACAGGTAGGGGGAGCCAGAGTATATTATGTCACAGGTAGAGGGAGCCAGAGTATATTATGTCACAGGTAGGGGGAGCCAGAGTATATTATGTCACAGGTAGGAGGAGACAGAGTATATTATGTCACAGGTAGGGGGAGCAAGAGTATATTATGTCACAGGTAGAGGGAGCCAGAGTATATTATGTCACAGGTAGGGGGAGCCAGAGTATATTATGTCACAGGTAGGAGGAGACAGAGTATATTATGTCACAGGTAGGGGGAGCAAGAGTATATTATGTCACAGGTAGAGGGAGCCAGAGTATATTATGTCACAGGTAGGGGGAGCCAGAGTATATTATGTCACAGGTAGGAGGAGACAGAGTATATTATGTCACAGGTAGGGGGAGCAAGAGTATATTATGTCACAGGTAGAGGGAGCCAGAGTATATTATGTCACAGGTAGATGGAGCCAGAGTATATTATGTCACAGGTAGAGGGAGCCAGAGTATATTATGTCACAGGTAGGGGGAGCCAGAGTATATTATGTCACAGGTAGAAGGAGTCACAGCTTATTATGTCACAGGTAGGGGGAGCCAGAGTATATCATGTCACAGGTAGGGGGAGCCAGAGTATATTATGTCATAGGTAGAGGGAGCCAGAGTATATTATGTCACAGGTAGAAGGAGTCACAGCTTATTATGTCACAGGTAGGGGGAGCCAGAGTATATCATGTCACAGGTAGGGGGAGCCAGAGTATATTATGTCACAGGTAGGGGGAGCCAGAGAATATTATGTCACAGGTAGGTGGGAGCCAGAGTATATTATGTCACAGGTAGGGGGAGCCAGAGAATATTATGTCACAGGTAGGGGGAGCCAGAGAATATTATGTCACAGGTAGGGGGAGCCAGAGTATATTATGTCACAGGTAGGGGGAGCCAGAGAATATTATGTCACAGGTAGGGGGAGCCAGAGTATATTATGTCACAGGTAGGGGGAGCCAGAGAATATTATGTCACAGGTAGGTGGGAGCCAGAGTATATTATGTCACAGGTAGAAGGAGTCACAGCTTATTATGTCACAGGTAGGGGGAGCCAGATTATATCATGTCACAGGTAGGAGGAGCCAGAGTATATTATGTCACAGGTAGGGGGAGCCAGATTATATTATGTCACAGGTAGGGGGAGCCAGAGTATATTATGTCACAGGTAGGGGGAGCCAGAGTATATTATGTCACAGGTAGGGGGAGCCAGAGCATATTATGTCACAGGTAGGAGGAGACAGAGTATATTATGTCACAGGTAGGAGGAGCCAGATTATATCATGTCACAGGTAGGGGGAGTCAGAGTATATTATGTCACAGGTAGGGGGAGCCAGAGTATATTATGTCACAGGTAGGGGGAGCCAGAGTATATTATGTCACAGGTAGAAGGAGTCACAGCTTATTATGTCACAGGTAGGGGGAGCCAGAGTATATTATGTCACAGGTAGAAGGAGTCACAGCTTATTATGTCACAGGTAGGGGGAGCCAGAGTATATTATGTCACAGGTAGGGGGAGCCAGAGTATATTATGTCACAGGTAGAGGGAGCCAGAGTATATTATGTCACAGGTAGGAGGAGACAGAGTTTATTATGTCACAGGTAGGGGGAGCCAGATTATATCATGTCACAGGTAGGGGGAGCCAGAGTATATTATGTCACAGGTAGGAGGAGACAGAGTATATTATGTCACAGGTAGGGGGAGCCAGATTATATCATGTCACAGGTAGGAGGAGACAGAGTATATTATGTCACAGGTAGGGGGAGCCAGAGTATATTATGTCACAGGTAGGGGGAGCCAGATTATATTATGTCACAGGTATGGGGAGCCAGAGTATATTATGTCACAGGTAGGGGGAGCCAGAGTATATTATGTCACAGGTAGGGGGAGCCAGAGTATATTATGTCACAGGTACGGGAAGCCAGAGTATATAATGTCACAGGTAGGGGGAGCCAGAGTATATTATGTCACAGGTAGGGGGAGCCGGAGTATATTTTGTCACAGGTAGAGGGAGCCAGAGTATATTATGTCACAGGTAGGAGGAGTCACAGCTTATTATGTCACAGGTAGGGGGAGCCAGAGTATATTATGTCACAGGTAGGGGGAGACAGAGTATATTATGTCACAGGTAGGGAGAGCCAGAGTATATTATGTCACAGGTAGGGGGAGCCAGAGCATATTATGTCACAGGTAGCGGGAGCCAGAGTATATTATGTCACAGGTAGGGGGAGCCGGAGTATATTTTGTCACAGGTAGAGGGAGCCAGAGTATATTATGTCACAGGTAGGAGGAGTCACAGCTTATTATGTCACAGGTAGGGGGAGCCAGAGTATATTATGTCACAGGTAGGAGGAGCCAGAGTATATTATGTCACAGGTAGGGAGAGCCAGAGTATATTATGTCACAGGTAGGGGGAGCCAGAGTATATTATGTCACAGGTAGGGAGAGCCAGAGTATATTATTTCACAGGTAGGAGGAGCCAGAGTATATTATGTCACAGGTAGGGGGAGCCAGAGTATATTATGTCACAGGTAGGGAGAGCCAGAGTATATTATGTCACAGGTAGGGGGAGCCAGAGTATATTATGTCACAGGTAGGGGCAGCCAGAGTACATTATGTCACAGGTAGGGGGAGCCAGAGTATATTATGTCACAGGTAGGGGGAGCCAGAGTATATTATGTCACAGGTAGGGGGAGCCAGAGTATATTATGTCACAGGTAGGAGGAGACAGAGTATATTATGTGACAGGTAGGAGGAGACAGAGTATATTATGTCACAGGTAGGAGGAGACAGAGTATATTATGTCACAGGAAGGGGGAGCCAGAGCATATTATGTCACAGGTAGGGGGAGCCAGAGTATATTATGTCACAGGTAGGGGGAGCCAGATTATATTATGTCACAGGTAGGGGGAGCCAGAGCATATTATGTCACAGGTAGGGGGAGCCGGAGTATATTTTGTCACAGGTAGGGGGAGCCAGAGTATATTATGTCACAGGTAGAAGGAGTCACAGCTTATTATGTCACAGGTAGGGGGAGCCAGAGTATATTATGTCACAGGTAGGGGGTGCCAGAGTATATTATGTCACAGGTAGGGGGAGCCAGAGTATATTATGTCACAGGTAGGGGGTGCCAGAGTATATTATGTCACAGGTAGGGGGAGCCAGAGTATATTATGTCACAGGTAGAAGGAGTCACAGCTTATTATGTCACAGGTAGGGGGGGGGCAGAGTATATTATGTCACAGGTAGAAGGAGTCACAGCTTATTATGTCACAGGTAGGGGGAGCCAGAGTATATCATGTCACAGGTAGGAGGAGCCAGAGTATATTATGTCACAGGTAGGGGGAGCCATAGTATATTATGTCACAGGTAGGGGGAGCCAGAGTATATTATGTCACAGGTAGTTTGAGACAGAGTATATTATGTCACAGGTAGGAGGAGACAGAGTATATTATGTCACAGGTAGGGGGAGCCAGAGCATATTATGTCACAGGTAGGGGGAGCCAGAGTATATTATGTCACAGGTAGGGGGAGCCACAGTATATTATGTCACAGGTAGGGGGAGCCAGAGTATATTATGTCACAGGTAGAAGGAGTCACAGCTTATTATGTCACAGGTAGGGGGAGCCAGAGTATATCATGTCACAGGTAGGAGGAGCCAGAGTATATTATGTCACAGGTAGGGGGAGCCATAGTATATTATGTCACAGGTAGGGGGAGCCAGAGTATATTATGTCACAGGTAGTTTGAGACAGAGTATATTATGTCACAGGTAGGAGGAGACAGAGTATATTATGTCACAGGTAGGGGGAGCCAGAGCATATTATGTCACAGGTAGGGGGAGCCAGAGTATATTATGTCACAGGTAGGGGGAGCCAGAGTATATCATGTCACAGGTAGGAGGAGCCAGAGTATATTATGTCACAGGTAGGGGGAACCAGAGTATATTATGTCACAGGTAGGTTGAGACAGAGTATATTATGTCACAGGTAGGAGGAGACAGAGTATATTATGTCACAGGTAGGGGGAGCCAGAGCATATTATGTCACAGGTAGGGGGAGCCAGAGTATATTATGTCACAGGTAGGGGGAGCCAGAGTATATTATGTCACAGGTAGGGGGAGCCACAGTATATTATGTCACAGGTAGGGGGAGCCAGAGTATATTATGTCACAGGTAGATGGAGTCACAGCTTATTATGTCACAGGTAGGGGGAGCCAGAGTATATCATGTCACAGGTGGGGGGAGCCAGAGTATATCATGTCACAGGTAGGAGGAGCCAGAGTATATTATGTCACAGGTAGGGGGAGCCAGAGTATATTATGTCACAGGTAGGTTGAGACAGAGTATATTATGTCACAGGTAGGAGGAGACAGAATATATTATGTCACAGGTAGGGGGAGCCAGAGCATATTATGTCACAGGTAGGGGGAGCCAGAGTATATTATGTCACAGGTAGGGGGAGCCACAGTATATTATGTCACAGGTAGGGGGAGCCAGAGTATATTATGTCACAGGTAGGGGGAGCCAGATATATTATGTCACAGGTATGGGGAGCCGGAGTATATTTTGTCACAGGTAGAGGGAGCCAGAGTATATTATGTCACAGGTAGGGGGAGCCACAGTATATTATGTCACAGGTAGGGGGAGCCAGAGTATATTATGTCACAGGTAGGGGGAGCCAGAGTATATTATGTCACAGGTATGGGGAGCCGGAGTATATTTTGTCACAGGTAGAGGGAGCCAGAGTATATTATGTCACAGGTAGGAGGAGTCACAGCTTATTATGTCACAGGTAGGGGGAGCCAGAGTATATTATGTCACAGTTAGGGAGAGCCAGAGTATATTATGTCACAGGTAGGGGGAGCCAGAGTATATTATGTCACAGGTAGGGGGAGCCAGAGTATATTATGTCACAGGTAG
Organism: Phyllobates terribilis; assembly: GCF_046119375.1. Classification (NCBI taxonomy): domain Eukaryota; kingdom Metazoa; phylum Chordata; class Amphibia; order Anura; family Dendrobatidae; genus Phyllobates; species Phyllobates terribilis. The sequence continues at coordinate 979,077,488 of NW_027362762.1, read as the reverse complement.
GGGGAGCCAGAGTATATTATGTCACAGGTAGGGGGAGCCAGAGTACATTTTGTCACAGGTAGGGGGAGCCAGAGTATATTATGTCACAGGTAGGAGGAGCCAGAGTATATTATGTCACAGGTAGGGGGAGCCAGAGTATATTATGTCACAGGTAGGGGGAGCCAGAGTATATTATGTCACAGGTAGGAGGAGACAGAGTATATTATGTCACAGGTAGGAGGAGACAGAGTATATTATGTCACAGGTAGGGGGAGCCAGAGTATATTATGTCACAGGTAGGGGGAGCCAGAGTATATTATGTCACAGGTAGGGGGAGCCAGAGCATATTATGTCACAGGTAGGGGGAGCCAGAGTATATTATGTCACAGGTAGGGGGAGCCAGAGTATATTTTGTCACAGGTAGAGGGAGCCAGAGTATATTATGTCACAGGTAGGAGGAGTCACAGCTTATTATGTCACAGGTAGGGGGAGCCAGAGTATATTATGTCACAGGTAGGGGGAGCCAGAGTATATTATGTCACAGGTAGGGAGAGCCAGAGTATATTATGTCACAGGTAGGAGGAGCCAGAACATATTATGTCACAGGTAGGGGGAGCCAGAGTATATTATGTCACAGGTAGGGGGAGCCAGAGTATATTATGTCACAGGTAGAAGGAGTCACAGCTTATTATGTCACAGGTAGGGGGAGCCAGAGTATATTATGTCACAGGTATGGGGAGCCGGAGTATATTTTGTCACAGGTAGAGGGAGCCAGAGTATATTATGTCACAGGTAGGAGGAGTCACAGCTTATTATGTCACAGGTAGGGGGAGCCAGAGTATATTATGTCACAGGTAGGGGGAGCCAGAGTATATTATGTCACAGGTAGAAGGAGTCACAGCTTATTATGTCACAGGTAGGGGGAGCCAGAGTATATTATGTCACAGGTAGGAGGAGTCACAGCTTATTATGTCACAGGTAGGGGGAGCCAGAGTATATTATGTCACAGTTAGGGAGAGCCAGAGTATATTATGTCACAGGTAGGGGGAGCCAGAGTATATTATGTCACAGGTAGGGGGAGCCAGAGTATATTATGTCACAGGTAGGGGGAGCCAGAGTATATTATGTCACAGGTAGGGGGAGCCAGAGTACATTTTGTCACAGGTAGGGGGAGCCAGAGTATATTATGTCACAGGTAGGAGGAGCCAGAGTATATTATGTCACAGGTAGGGGGAGCCAGAGTATATTATGTCACAGGTAGGGGGAGCCAGAGTATATTATGTCACAGGTAGGAGGAGACAGAGTATATTATGTCACAGGTAGGAGGAGACAGAGTATATTATGTCACAGGTAGGGGGAGCCAGAGTATATTATGTCACAGGTAGGGGGAGCCAGAGTATATTATGTCACAGGTAGGGGGAGCCAGAGCATATTATGTCACAGGTAGGGGGAGCCAGAGTATATTATGTCACAGGTAGGGGGAGCCAGAGTATATTTTGTCACAGGTAGAGGGAGCCAGAGTATATTATGTCACAGGTAGGAGGAGTCACAGCTTATTATGTCACAGGTAGGGGGAGCCAGAGTATATTATGTCACAGGTAGGGGGAGCCAGAGTATATTATGTCACAGGTAGGGAGAGCCAGAGTATATTATGTCACAGGTAGGAGGAGCCAGAACATATTATGTCACAGGTAGGGGGAGCCAGAGTATATTATGTCACAGGTAGGGGGAGCCAGAGTATATTATGTCACAGGTAGAAGGAGTCACAGCTTATTATGTCACAGGTAGGGGGAGCCAGAGTATATTATGTCACAGGTATGGGGAGCCGGAGTATATTTTGTCACAGGTAGAGGGAGCCAGAGTATATTATGTCACAGGTAGGAGGAGTCACAGCTTATTATGTCACAGGTAGGGGGAGCCAGAGTATATTATGTCACAGGTAGGGGGAGCCAGAGTATATTATGTCACAGGTAGAAGGAGTCACAGCTTATTATGTCACAGGTAGGGGGAGCCAGAGTATATTATGTCACAGGTATGGGGAGCCGGAGTATATTTTTTCACAGGTAGAGGGAGCCAGAATATATTATGTCACAGGTAGAAGGAGTCACAGCTTATTATGTCACAGGTAGGGGGAGCCAGAGTATATTATGTCACAGGTAGGGGGAGCCAGAGTATATTATGTCACAGGTAGGGGGAGCCAGAGTATATTATGTCACAGGTAGGAGGAGACAGAGTATATTATGTCACAGGTAGGAGGAGACAGAGTATATTATCTCACAGGTAGGGGGAGCCAGAGTATATTATGTCACAGGTAGGGGGAGCCAGAGCATATTATGTCACAGGTAGGGGGAGCCAGAGTATATTATGTCACAGGTAGGGGGAGCCAGAGTATATTATGTCACAGGTAGGGGGAGCCAGAGTATATTTTGTCACAGGTAGAGGGAGCCAGAGTATATTATGTCACAGGTAGGAGGAGTCACAGCTTATTATGTCACAGGTAGGGGGAGCCAGAGTATATTATGTCACAGGTAGGGGGAGCCGGAGTATATTATGTCACAGGTAGGAGGAGTCACAGCTTATTATGTCACAGGTAGGGAGAGCCAGAGTATATTATGTCACAGGTAGGGGGAGCCAGAGTATATTATGTCACAGATAGGGGTAGCCAGAGTATATTATGTCACAGGTAGGAGGAGCCAGAGTATATTATGTCACAGGTAGGGGTAGCCAGAGTATATTATGTCACAGGTAGGGGTAGCCAGAGTATATTATGTCACAGGTAGGAGGAGCCAGAGTATATTATGTCACAGGTAGGAGGAGCCAGAGTATATTATGTCACAGGTAGGGGTAGCCACAGTATATTATGTCACAGGTAGGGGTAGCCAGAGTATATTATGTCACAGGTAGGAGGAGCCAGAGTATATTATGTCACAGGTAGGTGGGAGCCAGAGTATATTATGTCACAGGTAGGGGTAGCCAGAGTATATTATGTCACAGGTAGGGGTAGCCAGAGTATATTATGTCACAGGTAGGGGTAGCCAGAGTATATTATGTCACAGGTAGGGGGGGCCAGAGTATACTATGTCACAGGTAGGTGGGAGCCAGAGTATATTATGTCACAGGTAGGGGGAGCCAGAGTATATTATGTCACAGGTAGGGGGGGCCAGAGTATACTATGTCACAGGTAAGAGGAGTCAGAGTATATTATGTCACAGGTAGGGGGGGCCAGAGTATACTATGTCACAGGTAGGAGGAGTCAGAGTATATTATGTCACAGGTAGGGGGAGCCAGAGTATATTATGTCACAGGTAGGTGGGAGCCAGAGTATATTATGTCACAGGTAGGTGGGATCCAGAGTATATTATGTCACAGGTAGGTGGGATCCAGAGTATATTATGTCACAGGTAGGTGGGAGCCAGAGTACACTATGTCACAGGTAGGGGGGAAACAGAGTACATTATGTCACAGGTAGGGGGAGCCAGAGTATATTATGTCACAGGTAGGTGGGAGCCAGACTATATTATGTCACAGGTAGGGTGAGCCAGAGTATATTATGTCACAGGTAGGGGGGAAACAGAGTACATTATGTCACAGGTAGGGGGAGCCAGAGTATATTATGTCACAGGTAAAGGGAGCCAGAGTATATTATGTCACAGGTAGAAGGAGTCACAGCTTATTATGTCACAGGTAGGGGGAGCCAGAGTATATCATGTCACAGGTAGGAGGAGTCAGAGTATATTATGTCACAGGTAGGAGGAGCCAGAGTATATTATGTCACAGGTAGGGGGAGCCAGAGTATATTATGTCACAGGTAGGTGGGAGCCAGAGTATATTATGTCACAGGTAGGGGGAGCCAGAGTATATTATGTCACAGGTAGAAGGAGTCACAGCTTATTATGTCACAGGTAGGGGGAGCCAGAGTATATCATGTCACAGGTAGGAGGAGGCAGAGTATATTATGTCACAGGTAGGGGGAGCCAGAGTATATTATGTCACAGGTAGGGGGAGCCAGAGCATATTATGTCACAGGTAGAAGGAGTCACAGCTTATTATGTCACAGGTAGGGGGAGCCAGAGTATATCATGTCACAGGTAGGAGGAGCCAGAGTATATTATGTCACAGGTAGGGGGAGCCAGAGTATATTATGTCACAGGTAGGGGGAGCCAGAGTATATTATGTCACAGGTAGGAGGAGTCAGAGTATATTATGTCACAGGTAGGGGGAGCCAGAGTATATTATGTCACAGGTAGGTGGGAGCCAGAGTATATTATGTCACAGGTAGGAGGAGCCAGAGTATATTATGTCACAGGTAGGGGGAGCCAGAGTATATTATGTCACAGGTAGGTGGGAGCCAGAGTATATTATGTCACAGGTAGGGGGAGCCAGAGTATATTATGTCACAGGTAGGGGGAGCCAGAGTATATTATGTCACAGGTAGGGGGAGCCAGAGTATATTATGTCACAGGTAGGAGGAGACAGAGTATATTATGTCACAGGTAGGGGGAGCCAGAGTATATTATGTCACAGGTAGAAGGAGTCACAGCTTATTATGTCACAGGTAGGGGGAGCCAGAGTATATCATGTCACAGGTAGGAGGAGCCAGAGTATATTATGTCACAGGTAGGGGGAGCCAGAGTATATTATGTCACAGGTAGGGGGAGCCATAGCATATTATGTCACAGGTAGGCGGAGCCAGAGCATATTATGTCACAGGTAGGGGGAGCCAGAGCATATTATGTCACAGGTAGGGGGAGCCAGATTATATTATGTCACAGGTATGGGGAGCCGGAGTATATTTTGTCACAGGTAGAGGGAGCCAGAGTATATTATGTCACAGGTAGGAGGAGTCACAGCTTATTATGTCACAGGTAGGGGGAGCCAGAGTATATTATGTCACAGGTAGGGAGAGCCAGAGTATATTATGTCACAGGTAGGAGGAGTCACAGCTTATTATGTCACAGGTAGGGGGAGCCAGAGTATATTATGTCACAGGTAGGGGGAGCCAGAGTATATTATGTCACAGGTAGAAGGAGTCACAGCTTATTATGTCACAGGTAGGGGGAGCCAGAGTATATTATGTCACAGGTAGGGGGAGTCAGAGTATATTATGTCACAGGTAGGAGGAGCCAGAGTATATTATGTCACAGGTAGGGGTAGCCAGAGTATATTATGTCACAGGTAGGGGGAGCCAGAGTATATTATGTCACAGGTAGGTGGGAGCCAGAGTATATTATGTCACAGGTAGGTGGGAGCCAGAGTATATTATGTCACAGGTAGGGGGAGCCAGAGTATATTATGTCACAGGTAGGGGGAGCCAGAGTATATTATGTCACAGGTAGGTGGGAGCCAGAGTATATTATGTCACAGGTAGGGGGAGCCAGAGTATACTATGTCACAGGTAGGGGGGAAACAGAGTACATTATGTCACAGGTAGGGGGAGCCAGAGTATATTATGTCACAGGTAGGAGGAGCCAGAGTATATTATGTCACAGGTAGGAGGAGTCACAGCTTATTATGTCACAGGTAGGAGGAGCCAGAGTATATTATGTCACAGGTAGGAGGAGTCACAGCTTATTATGTCACAGGTAGGAGGAGCCAGAGTATATTATGTCACAGGTAGGGGGAGCCAGAGTATATTATGTCACAGGTAGGGGTAGCCAGAGTATATTATGTCACAGGTAGGTGGGAGCCAGAGTATATTATGTCACAGGTAGGTGGGAGCCAGAGTATATTATGTCACAGGTAGGGGGAGCCAGAGTATATTATGTCACAGGTAGGGGGAGCCAGAGTATATTATGTCACAGGTAGGTGGGAGCCAGAGTATACTATGTCACAGGTAGGGGGGAAACAGAGTACATTATGTCACAGGTAGGGGGAGCCAGAGTATATTATGTCACAGGTAGGAGGAGCCAGAGTATATTATGTCACAGGTAGGAGGAGTCGCAGCTTATTATGTCACAGGTAGGAGGAGCCAGAGTATATTATGTCACAGGTAGGATGAGTCACAGCTTATTATGTCACAGGTAGGGGGAGCCAGAGTATATTATGTCACAGGTAGGAGGAGTCACAGCTTATTATGTCACAGGTAGGAGGAGCCAGAGTATATTATGTCACAGGTAGGTGGGAGCCAGAGTATATTATGTCACAGGTAGGGGGAGCCAGAGTATATTATGTCACAGGTAGGTGGGAGCCAGAGTATACTATGTCACAGGTAGGGGGGAAACAGAGTACATTATGTCACAGGTAGGGGGAGCCAGAGTATATTATGTCACAGGTAGGAGGAGCCAGAGTATATTATGTCACAGGTAGGAGGAGTCACAGCTTAATATGTCACAGGTAGGAGGAGCCAGAGTATATTATGTCACAGGTAGGAGGAGTCACAGCTTATTATGTCACAGGTAGGGGGAGCCAGAGTATATTATGTCACAGGTAGAAGGAGTCACAGCTTATTATGTCAGAGGTAGGGGGAGCCAGAATATATTATGTCACAGGTAGAAGGAGTCACAGCTTATTATGTCACAGGTAGGAGGAGCCAGAGTATATTATGTCACAGGTAGGGGGAGCCAGAGTATATTATGTCACAGGTAGAAGGAGTCACAGCTTATTATGTCACAGGTAGGAGGAGCCAGAGTATATTATGTCACAGGTAGGGGGAGCCAGAGTATATTATGTCACAGGTAGGGGGAGCCAGAGTATATTATGTCACAGGTAGGTGGGAGCCAGAGTATATTATGTCACAGGTAGGTGGGAGCCAGAGTATATTATGTCACAGGTAGGGGGAGCCAGAGTATATTATGTCACAGGTAGGGGGAGCCAGAGTATATTATGTCACAGGTAGGTGGGAGCCAGAGTATACTATGTCACAGGTAGGGGGGAAACAGAGTACATTATGTCACAGGTAGGGGGAGCCAGAGTATATTTTGTCACAGGTAGAGGGAGCCAGAGTATATTATGTCACAGGTAGGAGGAGTCACAGCTTATTATGTCACAGGTAGGGGGAGCCAGAGTATATTATGTCACAGGTAGGAGGAGTCACAGCTTATTATATCACAGGTAGGGGGAGCCAGAGTATATTATGTCACAGGTAGAAGTAGTCACAGCTTATTATGTCACAGGTAGGGGGAGCCAGAGTATATTATGTCACAGGTAGGGTGAGCCAGAGTATATTATGTCACAGGTAGGGGGAGCCAGAGTATATTATGTCACAGGTAGAAGGAGTCACAGCTTATTATGTCACAGGTAGGGGGAGCCAGAGTATATTATGTCACAGGTATGGGGAGCCGGAGTATATTTTGTCACAGGTAGGGGGAGACAGAGTATATTATGTCACAGGTAGGGGGAGCCAGAGCACATTATGTCACAGGTAGAAGGAGTCACAGCTTATTATGTCACAGGTAGGGGGAGCCAGAATATATTATGTCACATGTAGAAGGAGTCACAGCTTATTATGTCACAGGTAGGGGGAGCCAGAGTATATTATGTCACAGGTAGGGGGAGTCAGAGTATATTATGTCACAGGTAGGAGGAGCCAGAGTATATTATGTCACAGGTAGGGGTAGCCAGAGTATATTATGTCACAGGTAGGGGGAGCCAGAGTATATTATGTCACAGGTAGGTGGGAGCCAGAGTATATTATGTCACAGGTAGGTGGGAGCCAGAGTATATTATGTCACAGGTAGGGGGAGCCAGAGTATATTATGTCACAGGTAGGGGGAGCCAGAGTATATTATGTCACAGGTAGGTGGGAGCCAGAGTATATTATGTCACAGGTAGGGGGAGCCAGAGTATACTATGTCACAGGTAGGGGGGAAACAGAGTACATTATGTCACAGGTAGGGGGAGCCAGAGTATATTATGTCACAGGTAGGAGGAGCCAGAGTATATTATGTCACAGGTAGGAGGAGTCACAGCTTATTATGTCACAGGTAGGAGGAGCCAGAGTATATTATGTCACAGGTAGGAGGAGTCACAGCTTATTATGTCACAGGTAGGAGGAGCCAGAGTATATTATGTCACAGGTAGGGGGAGCCAGAGTATATTATGTCACAGGTAGGGGTAGCCAGAGTATATTATGTCACAGGTAGGTGGGAGCCAGAGTATATTATGTCACAGGTAGGTGGGAGCCAGAGTATATTATGTCACAGGTAGGGGGAGCCAGAGTATATTATGTCACAGGTAGGGGGAGCCAGAGTATATTATGTCACAGGTAGGTGGGAGCCAGAGTATACTATGTCACAGGTAGGGGGGAAACAGAGTACATTATGTCACAGGTAGGGGGAGCCAGAGTATAATATGTCACAGGTAGGAGGAGCCAGAGTATATTATGTCACAGGTAGGAGGAGTCGCAGCTTATTATGTCACAGGTAGGAGGAGCCAGAGTATATTATGTCACAGGTAGGATGAGTCACAGCTTATTATGTCACAGGTAGGGGGAGCCAGAGTATATTATGTCACAGGTAGGAGGAGTCACAGCTTATTATGTCACAGGTAGGAGGAGCCAGAGTATATTATGTCACAGGTAGGTGGGAGCCAGAGTATATTATGTCACAGGTAGGGGGAGCCAGAGTATATTATGTCACAGGTAGGTGGGAGCCAGAGTATACTATGTCACAGGTAGGGGGGAAACAGAGTACATTATGTCACAGGTAGGGGGAGCCAGAGTATATTATGTCACAGGTAGGAGGAGCCAGAGTATATTATGTCACAGGTAGGAGGAGTCACAGCTTAATATGTCACAGGTAGGAGGAGCCAGAGTATATTATGTCACAGGTAGGAGGAGTCACAGCTTATTATGTCACAGGTAGGGGGAGCCAGAGTATATTATGTCACAGGTAGAAGGAGTCACAGCTTATTATGTCAGAGGTAGGGGGAGCCAGAATATATTATGTCACAGGTAGAAGGAGTCACAGCTTATTATGTCACAGGTAGGAGGAGCCAGAGTATATTATGTCACAGGTAGGGGGAGCCAGAGTATATTATGTCACAGGTAGAAGGAGTCACAGCTTATTATGTCACAGGTAGGAGGAGCCAGAGTATATTATGTCACTGGTAGGGGGAGCCAGAGTATATTATGTCACAGGTAGGTGGGAGCCAGAGTATATTATGTCACAGGTAGGTGGGAGCCAGAGTATATTATGTCACAGGTAGGGGGAGCCAGAGTATATTATGTCACAGGTAGGGGGAGCCAGAGTATATTATGTCACAGGTAGGTGGGAGCCAGAGTATACTATGTCACAGGTAGGGGGGAAACAGAGTACATTATGTCACAGGTAGGGGGAGCCAGAGTATATTAAATCACAGGTAGGAGGAGTCACAGCTTATTAAGTCACAGGTAGGGGGAGCCAGAGTATATTTTGTCAGAGGTAGAGGGAGCCAGAGTATATTATGTCACAGGTAGGAGGAGTCACAGCTTATTATGTCACAGGTAGGGGGAGCCAGAGTATATTATGTCACAGGTAGGAGGAGTCACAGCTTATTATATCACAGGTAGGGGGAGCCAGAGTATATTATGTCACAGGTAGAAGGAGTCACAGCTTATTATGTCACAGGTAGGGGGAGCCAGAGTATATTATGTCACAGGTAGGGGGTGCCAGAGTATATTATGTCACAGGTAGGGTGAGCCAGAGTATATTATGTCACAGGTAGGTGGGAGCTAGAGTATACTATGTCACTGGTAGGGTGAGCCAGAGTATACTATGTCACAGGTAGGGGGAACCAGAGTATATTATGTCACAGATAGAGGGAGCCAGAGTATATTATGTCACAGGTAGGTGGGAGCCAGAGTATATTTTGTCACAGGTAGAGGGAGCCAGAGTATATTATGTCACAGGTAGGGGGAGCCAGAGTATATTATGTCACAGGTAGGTGGGAGCCAGAGTATATTATGTCACAGGTAGGGGGAGCCAGAGTATATTATGTCTCAGGTAGGAGGAGTCACAGCTTATTATGTCACAGGTAGGGGGGGCCAGAGTATATTATGTCACAGGTAGAGGGAGCCGGAGTATATTATGTCACAGGTAGAGGGAGCCAGAGTATATTATGTCACAGGTAGGGGGAGCCGGAGTATATTATGTCACAGGTAGGAGGAGTCACAGCTTATTATGTCACAGGTAGGGGGAGCCAGAGTATATTATGTCACAGATAGAAGGAGTCACAGCTTATTATGTCACAGGTAGGGGGAGCCAGAGTATATTATGTCACAGGTAGGAGGAGCCAGAGTATATTATGTCACAGGTAGGAGGAGCCAGAGTATATTATGTCACAGGTAGGGGGAGCCAGAGTATATCATGTCACAGGTAGGAGGAGCCAGAGTATATTATGTCACAGGTAGGGGGAGCCAGAGTATATTATGTCACAGGTAGGGGGAGCCAGAGTATATTATGTCACAGGTAGGTGGGAGCCAGAGTATATTATGTCACAGGTAGGGGGAGCCAGAGTATATTATGTCACAGGTACGGGGAGCCAGAGTATATTATGTCACAGGTAGGGGGAGCCAGAGTATATTATGTCACAGGTAGGTGGGAGCCAGAGTATACTATGTCACAGGTAGGGGGAGCCAGAGTTTATTATGTCACAGGTAGGGGGAGCCAGAGTATATTATGTCACAGGTATGGGGAGTCGGAGTATATTTTGTCACAGGTAGGGTGAGCCAGAGTATATTATGTCACAGGTAGGAGGAGTCACAGCTTATTATGTCACAGGTAGGGGGAGTCAGAGTATATTATGTCACAGGTAGGGGGAGTCAGAGTATATTATGTCACAGGTAGGGGGAGTGAGAGTATATTATGTCACAGGTAGGGGGAGCCAGAGTATATTATGTCACAGGTAGGAGGAGTCACAGCTTATTATGTCACAGGTAGGGGGAGCCAGAGTATATTATGTCACAGGTAGGAGGAGTCACAGCTTATTATGTCACAGGTAGTGGGAGCCAGAGTATATTATGTCACAGGTAGGAGGAGCCAGAGTATATTATGTCACAGGTAGGGGGAGCCAGAGTATATTATGTCACAGGTAGGGGGAGCCAGAGTATATTATGTCACAGGTAGGGGGAGCCAGAGTATATTATGTCACAGGTATGGGGAGCCGGAGTATATTTTGTCACAGGTAGAGGGAGCCAGAGTATATTATGACACAGGTAGAAGGAGTCACAGCATATTATGTCACAGGTAGGGGGAGCCAGAGTATATTATGTCACAGGTAGGGGGAGCCAGAGTATATCATGTCACAGGTAGGAGGAGCCAGAGTATAACATGTCACAGGTAGGAGGAGCCAGAGTATATTATGTGACAGGCAGGTGGGAGCCAGAGTATATTATGTCACAGGTAGGTGGGAGCCAGAGTATATTGTGTCACAGGTAGGGGGAGCCAGAGTATATTATGTCACAGGTAGGGTGAGCCAGAGTATATTATGTCACAGGTAGGGGGAGCCAGAGTATATTATGTCACAGGTAGGGTGAGCCAGAGTATATTATGTCACAGGTAGGTGGGAGCTAGAGTATACTATGTCACTGGTAGGGGGAGCCAGAGTATATTATGTCACAGGTAGGTGGAGCCAGGGTATATTATGTCACAGGTAGGTGGAGCCAAAGTAGATTATGTCACAGGTAGGGGGAGCCAGAGTATATTATGTCACAGGTAGGTGGGAGCTAGAGTATACTATGTCACTGGTAGGGGGAGTCAGAGTATACTATGTCACAGGTAGAGGGAGCCAGAGTATATTATGTCACAGGTAGGAGGAGTCATAGCTTATTATGTCACAGGTAGGAGGAACCAGAGTATATTATGTCACAGGTAGGGGGAGCCAGAGTATATTATGTCATAGGTAGGGGGAGCCAGAGTATATTATGTCACAGGTAGGGGCAGCCAAAGTATATTACGTCACAGGTAGGAGGAGTCAAAGCTTATTATGCCATAGGTAGGGGGAGCCAGAGTATATTATGTCACAGGTAGGGGGAGCCAAAGTATATTATGTCATAGGTAGGAGGAGTTACAGCTTATTATGTCACAGGTAGGGGGAGCAAGAGCACGTTATGTCACAGGTAGTGGGAGCCAGAGTATATTATGTCACAGGTAGAGGGAGCCAGAATATATTATGTCACAGGTAGGGGGAGCCAGAGTATATTATGTCACAGGTAGGGGGAGCCAGAGTATATTATGTCACAGGTAGGGGGAGCCAGAGTATATTATGTCACAGGTAGGGGGAGCCAGAGTATATTAAGTCACAGGTAGGGGAGCCAGAGTATATTATGTCACAGGTAGGAGGAGCCAGAGTATATTAAGTCACAGGTAGGGGGAGCCAGAGTATATTATGTCACAGGTAGGGGGAGACAGAGTAGATTATGTCACAGGTAGGGGGAGCCAGAGTATATTATGTCACAGGTAGGGGGAGCCAGAGTATATTATGTCACAGGTAGGGGGAGCCAAAGTATGTTATCTCACAGGCTGGGGGAGCAAGAGCACAATATGTCGCAGGTAGGGGGAGCCAGAGTATATTATGTCACAGGTAGGAGGAGTCACAGCATATTATGTCACAGGTAGGGGGTGCCAGAGTATATCATGTCACAGGTAGGAGGAGCCAAAGCATATTAAGTCACAGGTAGGGGGAACCAGAGTATATTTTGTCACAGGTAGGGGGAGACAAACTATATTATGTCACAGGCAGGGGGAGGAAGAGCACATTTTGTCACAGGTAGGGGGAGTCTGAGTATGTTATGTCACAGGTAGGGGGAGCCTGAGTATATTATGTCACAGGTAGGGGGAACCAGAGTATATTATGTCACAGGTAGGGGGAGCCAGAGTATATTATGTCACAGGTAGGGGGAGCCAGAGTATATTATGTCACAGGTAGGGGGAGCAAGGGCACATTATGTCACAGGTAGGGGGAGCCAGAGTATATTATGTCACAGGTACGGGGAGCCAGAGTATATTATGTCACAGGTAGGAGGAGTCACATCATATTATGTCACAGGTAGGGGGCGCGAGAGTATATTATGTCACAGGTACGGGGAGCCAGAGTATATTATGTCACAGGTAGGAGGAGCCAGAGTATATTATGTCACAGGTAGGTGGGAGCCAGAGTATATTATGTCACAGGTAGGGGGAGCCTGAGTATGTTATGTCACAGGTAGGGGGAACCAGAGTATATTATGTCACAGGTAGGGGGAGCCAGAGTATATTATGTCACAGGTAGGAGGAGTCAGAGTATATTATGTCACAGGTAGGAGGAGCCAGAGTATATTATGTCACAGGTAGGGGGAGCCAGAGTATATTATGTCACAGGTAGGGTGAGCCAGAGTATATTATGTCACAGGTAGGGGGAGCAAGAGTATATTATGTCACAGGTAGGGGGAGCCAGAGTATATTATGTCACAGGTAGGGGGAGCCAGAGTATATTATGTCACAGGTAGGGGGAGCCAGAGTATATTATGTCACAGGTAGGGGGAGCCAGAGTATATTATGTCACAGGTAGGGGGAGCCAGAGTATATTATGTCACAGGTAGAGGGAGCCAGAGTATATTATGTCACAGGTAGGGGGAGCCAGAGTATATTATGTCACAGGTAGGGGAGCCAGAGTATATTATGTCACAGGTGTGGGGAGCCAGAGTATATTATGTCACAGGTAGGGGGAGCCAGAGTATATTATGTCACAGGTAGGAGAAGTCACAGCTTATTATGTCACAGGTAGGGGGAGCCAGAGTATATTATGTCACAGGTAGGGGGAGCCAGAGTATATCATGTCACAGGTAGGAGGAGCCAGAGTATAACATGTCACAGGTAGGAGGAGCCAGAGTATATTATGTGACAGGCAGGTGGGAGCCAGAGTATATCATGTCACAGGTAGGTGGGAGCCAGAGTATATTGTGTCACAGGTAGGGGGAGCCAGAGTATATTATGTCACAGGTAGGGTGAGCCAGAGTATATTATGTCACAGGTAGGGGGAGCCAGAGTATATTATGTCACAGGTAGGGTGAGCCAGAGTATATTATGTCACAGGTAGGTGGGAGCTAGAGTATACTATGTCACTGGTAGGGGGAGCCAGAGTATATTATGTCACAGGTAGGTGGAGCCAGGGTATATTATGTCACAGGTAGGTGGAGCCAAAGTAGATTATGTCACAGGTAGGGGGAGCCAGAGTATATTATGTCACAGGTAGGTGGGAGCTAGAGTATACTATGTCACTGGTAGGGGGAGTCAGAGTATACTATGTCACAGGTAGAGGGAGCCAGAGTATATTATGTCACAGGTAGGAGGAGTCATAGCTTATTATGTCACAGGTAGGAGGAACCAGAGTATATTATGTCACAGGTAGGGGGAGCCAGAGTATATTATGTCATAGGTAGGGGGAGCCAGAGTATATTATGTCACAGGTAGGGGCAGCCAAAGTATATTACGTCACAGGTAGGAGGAGTCAAAGCTTATTATGCCATAGGTAGGGGGAGCCAGAGTATATTATGTCACAGGTAGGGGGAGCCAAAGTATATTATGTCATAGGTAGGAGGAGTTACAGCTTATTATGTCACAGGTAGGGGGAGCAAGAGCACGTTATGTCACAGGTAGTGGGAGCCAGAGTATATTATGTCACAGGTAGAGGGAGCCAGAATATATTATGTCACAGGTAGGGGGAGCCAGAGTATATTATGTCACAGGTAGGGGGAGCCAGAGTATATTATGTCACAGGTAGGGGGAGCCAGAGTATATTATGTCACAGGTAGGGGGAGCCAGAGTATATTAAGTCACAGGTAGGGGGAGCCAGAGTATATTATGTCACAGGTAGGAGGAGCCAGAGTATATTAAGTCACAGGTAGGGGGAGCCAGAGTATATTATGTCACAGGTAGGGGGAGACAGAGTAGATTATGTCACAGGTAGGGGAGCCAGAGTATATTATGTCACAGGTAGGGGGAGCCAGAGTATATTATGTCACAGGTAGGGGGAGCCAAAGTATATTATCTCACAGGCTGGGGGAGCAAGAGCACAATATGTCACAGGTAGGGGGAGCCAGAGTATATTATGTCACAGGTAGGAGGAGTCACAGCATATTATGTCACAGGTAGGGGGTGCCAGAGTATATCATGTCACAGGTAGGAGGAGCCAGAGCATATTAAGTCACAGGTAGGGGGAACCAGAGTATATTTTGTCACAGGTAGGGGGAGACAAACTATATTATGTCACAGGCAGGGGGAGGAAGAGCACATTTTGTCACAGGTAGGGGGAGTCTGAGTATGTTATGTCACAGGTAGGGGGAACCAGAGTATATTTTGTCACAGGTAGGGGGAGACAAACTATATTATGTCACAGGCAGGGGGAGGAAGAGCACATTTTGTCACAGGTAGGGGGAGCCTGAGTATATTATGTCACAGGTAGGGGGAACCAGAGTATATTATGTCACAGGTAGGGGGAGCCAGAGTATATTATGTCACAGGTAGGGGGAGCAAGGGCACATTATGTCACAGGTAGGGGGAGCCAGAGTATATTATGTCACAGGTACGGGGAGCCAGAGTATATTATGTCACAGCTAGAGGGAGCCAGAGTATATTATGTCACAGGTAGGAGGAGTCACATCATATTATGTCACAGGTAGGGGGCGCGAGAGTATATTATGTCACAGGTACGGGGAGCCAGAGTATATTATGTCACAGGTAGGAGGAGCCAGAGTATATTATGTCACAGGTAGGTGGGAGCCAGAGTATATTATGTCACAGGTAGGGGGAGCCTGAGTATGTTATGTCACAGGTAGGGGGAACCAGAGTATATTATGTCACAGGTAGGGGGAGCCAGAGTATATTATGTCACAGGTAGGGGGAGCCAGAGTATATTATGTCACAGGTAGGGGGAGCCAGAGTATATTATGTCACAGGTAGGGGGAGCCAGAGTATATTATGTCACAGGTACGGGGAGCCAGAGTATATTATGTCACAGGTAGGGGGAGTCAGAGTATATTATGTCACAGGTAGGGGGAGCCAGAGTATATTATGTCACAGGTAGGGGGAGCCAGAGTATATTATGTCACAGGTAGGGGGAGCCAGAGTATATTATGTCACAGGTAGGGGGAGCCAAAGTATATTATGTCACAGGTAGGGGGAGCCAGAGTATATTATGTCACAGGTAGGGGGAGCCAGAGTATATTATGTCACAGGTAGGGGGAGCCAGAGTATATTATGTCACAGGTAGGGGGAGCCAGAGTATATTATGTCACAGGTAGGAGGAGCCAGATTATATCATGTCGACCCTCGTTTTTTCGTGAGGGTCCTCCACAGACGTGGTGGATGACATAGACGTTGATCTTGATCTTGAAAAAGAGCCTCCTCTCTGTTGAGGTCGAGACCGTCTATTTGAATGTCCCCATCTATACATACGTTGTAATTGCTTATCTTGTAAATCACGTGAGAATTTCTTAGACTTAAACGTCTGGACCTCATTATCCAATTCCTGAGCTAAAGTTTCAATGTCTTCATTAAATTTTTTTAAAGATTCGTTAGACATCTCTTTCTTCAATATGAGCTGTAATTGCTCAATTTCGGTCTCGATTGATGTTAGAGATTTCTGGTTCATCTCAATAAGTAGGTGCATGTATCCAATTGAGCATATGTTGGAATGCTGTTCCCATCTAGTCTTGATAGAATCATCCTCTACATGAAAGGAGGGAAAGATCTGTACTCTCAGACCCCGGGGTATAAGACCCCTCTCAATATATTTTTTTAGGAAAGCCACATTCCACCATAGCCGTGTTCTCTTTCTGATGAGATCCTTAAATTTGTTGGTGTGTTCATTAACACAAATCCCCCCCCCTACATTACTATCATTGTCCTCCTTGCATGCATCATTAAGTTGTGAGAGCCAGGTTCCGTCCCGGGCTCGGAAGTCCATAGCAGGCCTGAAATAAACTGTGTAAACCACAGAAATAAATATAATTAGAAAAATAGCCCAAATACTATAAATTGAGCGTAGGCAAGGGAAAATAATCCCCCCCAACACCCTCAAATACCGACTCCAAGGCAACATTTTTTTACTAAGAGAAAAACAGAGTCATCATGGTTTTTTAGAAAGAGACACATATTTTATTAGCAATCAGTTAAGACAAATCTTATAATCAGAAAAACAAAAGAAAATTGATAAAGAACAAGTGAAAAGGCAAGGTGGACAATGAATTATCCACATAAGCCCAAACGGACCTGCCCCAATATTAGATGCTATAATCAGAAGTAAGCACAACTCTTGTAGCTAAAAATAAGAGGGGATTTCTCCACGAGAAAATGGAAAACCCGCTGCACCTAGAATTTCCAACCAATACGATTAAAATAGCATAAATGATGGACCAATAATTTATCTCAATGGAATAACAAGATTGAGGGACTGTCATTAAATTTAAACGCCTAGTGGCGCCCTATAGTATAATGAAAAACAGGCATCAAAGACAGACCCATCAATTAAGGTGCAGCGTGCATATTAATGTAAACTGTAGAGTTGGACAAATAGAAAAGCATCTCCACATATTTCCTCCCATCCCCCAAACGCCCACTCCTACAAAATAAAAGGAGGGGAGAGTGACCTCTTAGACATTTCAACATAAAGTGCCATAAAGGGCATGACACTCAAATAAACAATGGGGGAGATGTTACTCTTACCAGGGGTGGTGGTGGTGGTGGGCAGTCAAATGGGCTTTGGGACAAATAGTACGTCCCCCGACGCGCGTTTTGCGGCGATTACGGCCGCTTTCTCAAGGGGCAGTGCAGATAGAGAGGGACAAGCACCCTTTTTAAATCATTAGTGCCGGTCACGTGAGTGATCACGTGACCGGTCACATGTGTGATGGGGGCATGCACTGGTGCCCTAGCGACGCGACGCCGGCGCATGCGCCCGCCGTAACCCGCGCCAGGCCACGCCCCCAATCCGTCAAGACATCATCGCGCACGCGCGGGCACGCCGCTCATAGAGCGGAGGTGCCCGACCGTGCGCGGACGTCATAATGACAGCCGGAGGCGCGCCCACCAGCAGGGAGGCCGGCGCATGCGCACCACGTCCCAGGGCAGCAGTGCATACAACAAAGTAAATGTACACAAGAACCAAGGAAGGCAAGGCAGGAATTAAACAGGAAATTTCCTATCATGACACCATATCCATGACAATTTATCCATCAGGCCCTTTTCTTTGTCTTTTTCCATATTTCTGTCATCCCATCCTTAATTTCTATGGAGCATCTGCATCACATAATCATATTGAAATAAATGAAGATTGATCCGATAGGGTGCTAAGAGAGGAGTTATATTGTTATCTAAAAGAAAACTGAGAAATGTATACAGTTAAAAACACAAAATTGATTTAAAACCAAACAAAAAAAGAAAAACATGAAGACAGATATAACCCCAGACAAACATATATATCCCTCGAACACAGTGAGGGTAACAGGGAGAGGGTAAATTGTATGAATTAAAATCAACCAGAAAAGACCAACATCACAAAAAGGAGGAAAAAGAGAGGGACTCATTAAGTCCACGGGGCGACAATGTCCCAAGTGTTACTATCCACTTAGCTTCAACCTGCGCCAAAATCTTTTTGACATTGCCGCCCCGTGAACCCAAATGTATCACGTCTATCCCCCGCACTTTGAAACAGCGAGGGTCGCAATTATGGACAGCCCTAAAATGCCTAGGAATACTTTTAAGTTCGCTAACATCGGTCGCTGTCCTGGCCGCACCAATGTCGCGCACGTGCTCACGCACACGTATTCTCAGTTCTCTGGAAGTAAGGCCAATATAGATTAGGGGGCAATCACATGTGGCATAATAGATGACATTACTAGTGCCACATGAAATATAGTGTCTTATTTTAAAGAGTCTGTTGCCATCTGAGGACGTAAACGTGTTGCAGCGCGCGACATTGGTGCAGGCAAGACAACGACCGCAGGGAAAGGTTCCAAGGGTCGGTCCACGAGAGTCAAAGGGATTTGGTTGTGTCGGAACATAGTGGCTCGACACTAAAAAATCTTTAAGATTCTTGGCCCGTCTCGGTGTCATAAGGGGACGATCCCCAAGAATTGGTCCCAGGGAGGGGTCGGTTGCCAAAATGTCCCAATGCTTGGTCATAATCCTCCTCATATTCTCCCACTCATGGTTATAATTCGAAATATACCGAATTTTTGCCTGTCCGGTCTCCGATCCTCTAATAACGTTGGAATATAATAAATTGTTGCGTGGAGTTCGTCTAGCCCTGTCATATCCATGCTTGATACATCTGTTACTGTAACCTCGTTGTTTGAATCTGAGCCTCAAATCCACGGCCTGACGCTCAAATCTAAGGTCAGAGGAGCAGATCCGCCTCGCCCTCAAGAATTGCCCGACGGGGACGGCCCTTATAGTGGTAGGGTGGTGAGCTGTATCAGCGTGTATTAGGGCATTAACTGACGTAGATTTTCTAAATCCACAGGTAGGGGGAGCCAGAGTAGATTATGTCACAGGTAGGGGCAGCCAAAGTTTATTATGTCACAGGTAGGGGGAGCCAGAGTAGATTATGTCACAGGTAGGGGCAGCCAAAGTTTATTATGTCACAGGTAGGGGGAGCCAGAGTAGATTATGTCACAGGTAGGGGCAGCCAAAGTTTATTATGTCACAGGTAGGAGGTGTCACAGCTTATTATGTCACAGGTAGGGGGAGCAAGAACACGTTATGTCACAGGTAGTGGGAGCCAGAGTATATTATGTCACAGGTAGGGGGAGCCAGAGTATATTATGTCACAGGTAGGAGGAGTTACAGCTTATTATGTCACAGGTAGGGGGAGCAAGAACACGTTATGTCACAGGTAGTGGGAGCCAGAGTATATTATGTCACAGGTAGGGGGAGCCAGAGTATATTATGTCACAGATAGAGGGAGCCAGAATATATTATGTCACAGGTAGGGGGAGCCAGAGTATATTATGTCACAGGTAGGGGGAGCCAGAGTATATTATGTCACAGGTAGGGGGAGCCAGAGTATATTATGTCACAGGCAGGGGGAGCCAGAGTTTATTATGTCACAGGTAGGGGGAGACAGAGTAGATTATGTCACAGGTAGGGGGAGCCAGAGTATATTATGTCACAGGTAGGGGGAGCCAGAGTATATTATGTCACAGGTAGGGGGAGCCAAAGTATATTATCTCACAGGCTGGGGAAGCAAGAGCACAATATGTCACAGGTAGGGGGAGCCAGAGTATATTATGTCACAGGTAGGAGGAGTCACAGCATATTATGTCACAGGTAGGGGGTGCCAGAGTATATCATGTCACAGGTAGGAGGAGCCAGAGCATATTAAGTCACAGGTAGGGGGAACCAGAGTATATTATGTCACAGGTAGGGGGAGACAAAGTATATTATGTCACAGGCAGGGGGAGGAAGAGCACATTTTGTCACAGGTAGGGGGAGCCTGAGTATATTATGTCACAGGTAGGAGGAGTCACATCATATTATGTCACAGGTAGGGGGCGCGAGAGTATATTATGTCACAGGTAGGAGGAGCCAGAGTATATTATGTCACAGGTAGGGGGAGCCAGAGTATATTATGTCACAGGTAGGGGGAGCCAGAGTATATTATGTCAGAGGTAGGGGGAGCCAGAGTATATTATGTCACAGGTAGGGTGAGCCAGAGTATATTATGTCACAGGTAGGTGGGAGCTAGAGTATACTATGTCACTGGTAGGGGGAGCCAGAGTATATTATGTCACAGGTAGGTGGAGCCAGGGTATATTATGTCACAGGTAGGTGGAGCCAAAGTAGATTATGTCACAGGTAGGGGGAGCCAGAGTATATTATGTCACAGGTAGGTGGGAGCTAGAGTATACTATGTCACTGGTAGGGGGAGTCAGAGTATACTATGTCACAGGTAGAGGGAGCCAGAGTATATTATGTCACAGGTAGGAGGAGTCATAGCTTATTATGTCACAGGTAGGAGGAACCAGAGTATATTATGTCACAGGTACTGGGAGCCAGAGTATATTATGTCACAGGTAGGGGGAGTCAGAGTATATTATGTCACAGGTAGGGGGAGCCAGAGTATATTATGTCACAGGTAGGTGGGAGCTAGAGTATACTATGTCACTGGTAGGGGGAGCCAGAGTATATTATGTCACAGGTAGGTGGAGCCAGGGTATATTATGTCACAGGTAGGTGGAGCCAAAGTAGATTATGTCACAGGTAGGGGGAGCCAGAGTATATTATGTCACAGGTAGGTGGGAGCTAGAGTATACTATGTCACTGGTAGGGGGAGTCAGAGTATACTATGTCACAGGTAGAGGGAGCCAGAGTATATTATGTCACAGGTAGGAGGAGTCATAGCTTATTATGTCACAGGTAGGGGGAGCCAGAGTATATTATGTCACAGGTACTGGGAGCCAGAGTATATTATGTCACAGGTAGGGGGAGTCAGAGTATATTATGTCACAGGTAGGGGGAGCCAGAGTATATTATGTCACAGGTAGGGGGAGCCAGAGTATATTATGTCACAGGTAGGGGGAGCCAGAGTATATTATGTCACAGGTAGGGGGAGCCAAAGTATATTATGTCACAGGTAGGGGGAGCCAGAGTATATTATGTCACAGGTAGGGGGAGCCAGAGTATATTATGTCACAGGTAGGGGGAGCCAAAGTATATTATGTCACAGGTAGGAGGAGTCATAGCTTATTATGTCACAGGTAGGGGGAGCCAGAGTATATTATGTCACAGGTACTGGGAGCCAGAGTATATTATGTCACAGGTAGGGGGAGCCAGAGTATATTATGTCACAGGTACGGGGAGCCAGAGTATATTATGTCACAGGTAGGGGGAGTCAGAGTATATTATGTCACAGGTAGGGGGAGCCAGAGTATATTATGTCACAGGTAGGGGGAGCCAGAGTATATTATGTCACAGGTAGGAGGAGCCAGAGTATATTATGTCACAGGTAGGAGGAGCCAGATTATATCATGTCGACCCTCGTTTTTTCGTGAGGGTCCTCCACAGACGTGGTGGATGACATAGACGTTGATCTTGATCTTGAAAAAGAGCCTCCTCTCTGTTGAGGTCGAGACCGTCTATTTGAATGTCCCCATCTATACATACGTTGTAATTGCTTATCTTGTAAATCACGTGAGAATTTCTTAGACTTAAACGTCTGGACCTCATTATCCAATTCCTGAGCTAAAGTTTCAATGTCTTCATTAAATTTTTTTAAAGATTCGTTAGACATCTCTTTCTTCAATATGAGCTGTAATTGCTCAATTTCGGTCTCGATTGATGTTAGAGATTTCTGGTTCATCTCAATAAGTAGGTGCATGTATCCAATTGAGCATATGTTGGAATGCTGTTCCCATCTAGTCTTGATAGAATCATCGTCTACATGAAAGGAGGGAAAGATCTGTACTCTCAGACCCCGGGGTATAAGACCCCTCTCAATATATTTTTTTAGGAAAGCCACATTCCACCATAGCCGTGTTCTCTTTCTGATGAGATCCTTAAATTTGTTGGTGTGTTCATTAACACAAATCCCCCCCCCTACATTACTATCATTGTCCTCCTTGCATGCATCATTAAGTTGTGAGAGCCAGGTTCCGTCCCGGGCTCGGAAGTCCATAGCAGGCCTGAAATAAACTGTGTAAACCACAGAAATAAATATAATTAGAAAAATAGCCCAAATACTATAAATTGAGCGTAGGCAAGGGAAAATAATCCCCCCCAACACCCTCAAATACCGACTCCAAGGCAACATTTTTTTACTAAGAGAAAAACAGAGTCATCATGGTTTTTTAGAAAGAGACACATATTTTATTAACAATCAGTTAAGACAAATCTTATAATCAGAAAAACAAAAGAAAATTGATAAAGAACAAGTGAAAAGGCAAGGTGGACAATGAATTATCCACATAAGCCCAAACGGACCTGCCCCAATATTAGATGCTATAATCAGAAGTAAGCACAACTCTTGTAGCTAAAAATAAGAGGGGATTTCTCCACGAGAAAATGGAAAACCCGCTGCACCTAGAATTTCCAACCAATACGATTAAAATAGCATAAATGATGGACCAATAATTTATCTCAATGGAATAACAAGATTGAGGGACTGTCATTAAATTTAAACGCCTAGTGGCGCCCTATAGTATAATGAAAAACAGGCATCAAAGACAGACCCATCAATTAAGGTGCAGCGTGCATATTAATGTAAACTGTAGAGTTGGACAAATAGAAAAGCATCTCCACATATTTCCTCCCATCCCCCAAACGCCCACTCCTACAAAATAAAAGGAGGGGAGAGTGACCTCTTAGACATTTCAACATAAAGTGCCATAAAGGGCATGACACTCAAATAAACAATGGGGGAGATGTTACTCTTACCAGGGGTGGTGGTGGTGGTGGGCAGTCAAATGGGCTTTGGGACAAATAGTACGTCCCCCGACGCGCGTTTTGCGGCGATTACGGCCGCTTTCTCAAGGGGCAGTGCAGATAGAGAGGGACAAGCACCCTTTTTAAATCATTAGTGCCGGTCACGTGAGTGATCACGTGACCGGTCACATGTGTGATGGGGGCATGCACTGGTGCCCTAGCGACGCGACGCCGGCGCATGCGCCCGCCGTAACCCGCGCCAGGCCACGCCCCCAATCCGTCAAGACATCATCGCGCACGCGCGGGCACGCCGCTCATAGAGCGGAGGTGCCCGACCGTGCGCGGACGTCATAATGACAGCCGGAGGCGCGCCCACCAGCAGGGAGGCCGGCGCATGCGCACCACGTCCCAGGGCAGCAGTGCATACAACAAAGTAAATGTACACAAGAACCAAGGAAGGCAAGGCAGGAATTAAACAGGAAATTTCCTATCATGACACCATATCCATGACAATTTATCCATCAGGCCCTTTTCTTTGTCTTTTTCCATATTTCTGTCATCCCATCCTTAATTTCTATGGAGCATCTGCATCACATAATCATATTGAAATAAATGAAGATTGATCCGATAGGGTGCTAAGAGAGGAGTTATATTGTTATCTAAAAGAAAACTGAGAAATGTATACAGTTAAAAACACAAAATTGATTTAAAACCAAACAAAAAAAGAAAAACATGAAGACAGATATAACCCCAGACAAACATATATATCCCTCGAACACAGTGAGGGTAACAGGGAGAGGGTAAATTGTATGAATTAAAATCAACCAGAAAAGACCAACATCACAAAAAGGAGGAAAAAGAGAGGGACTCATTAAGTCCACGGGGCGACAATGTCCCAAGTGTTACTATCCACTTAGCTTCAACCTGCGCCAAAATCTTTTTGACATTGCCGCCCCGTGAACCCAAATGTATCACGTCTATCCCCCGCACTTTGAAACAGCGAGGGTCGCAATTATGGACAGCCCTAAAATGCCTAGGAATACTTTTAAGTTCGCTAACATCGGTCGCTGTCCTGGCCGCACCAATGTCGCGCACGTGCTCACGCACACGTATTCTCAGTTCTCTGGAAGTAAGGCCAATATAGATTAGGGGGCAATCACATGTGGCATAATAGATGACATTACTAGTGCCACATGAAATATAGTGTCTTATTTTAAAGAGTCTGTTGCCATCTGAGGACGTAAACGTGTTGCAGCGCGCGACATTGGTGCAGGCAAGACAACGACCGCAGGGAAAGGTTCCAAGGGTCGGTCCACGAGAGTCAAAGGGATTTGGTTGTGTCGGAACATAGTGGCTCGACACTAAAAAATCTTTAAGATTCTTGGCCCGTCTCGGTGTCATAAGGGGACGATCCCCAAGAATTGGTCCCAGGGAGGGGTCGGTTGCCAAAATGTCCCAATGCTTGGTCATAATCCTCCTCATATTCTCCCACTCATGGTTATAATTCGAAATATACCGAATTTTTGCCTGTCCGGTCTCCGATCCTCTAATAACGTTGGAATATAATAAATTGTTGCGTGGAGTTCGTCTAGCCCTGTCATATCCATGCTTGATACATCTGTTACTGTAACCTCGTTGTTTGAATCTGAGCCTCAAATCCACGGCCTGACGCTCAAATCTAAGGTCAGAGGAGCAGATCCGCCTCGCCCTCAAGAATTGCCCGACGGGGACGGCCCTTATAGTGGTAGGGTGGTGAGCTGTATCAGCGTGTATTAGGGCATTAACTGACGTAGATTTTCTAAATCCACAGGTAGGGGGAGCCAGAGTAGATTATGTCACAGGTAGGGGCAGCCAAAGTTTATTATGTCACAGGTAGGGGGAGCCAGAGTAGATTATGTCACAGGTAGGGGCAGCCAAAGTTTATTATGTCACAGGTAGGAGGTGTCACAGCTTATTATGTCACAGGTAGGGGGAGCAAGAACACGTTATGTCACAGGTAGTGGGAGCCAGAGTATATTATGTCACAGGTAGGGGGAGCCAGAGTATATTATGTCACAGATAGAGGGAGCCAGAATATATTATGTCACAGGTAGGGGGAGCCAGAGTATATTATGTCACAGGTAGGGGGAGCCAGAGTATATTATGTCACAGGTAGGGGGAGCCAGAGTATATTATGTCACAGGCAGGGGGAGCCAGAGTTTATTATGTCACAGGTAGGGGGAGACAGAGTAGATTATGTCACAGGTAGGGGGAGCCAGAGTATATTATGTCACAGGTAGGGGGAGCCAAAGTATATTATCTCACAGGCTGGGGAAGCAAGAGCACAATATGTCACAGGTAGGGGGAGCCAGAGTATATTATGTCACAGGTAGGAGGAGTCACAGCATATTATGTCACAGGTAGGGGGTGCCAGAGTATATCATGTCACAGGTAGGAGGAGCCAGAGCATATTAAGTCACAGGTAGGGGGAACCAGAGTATATTATGTCACAGGTAGGGGGAGACAAAGTATATTATGTCACAGGCAGGGGGAGGAAGAGCACATTTTGTCACAGGTAGGGGGAGCCTGAGTATATTATGTCACAGGTAGGAGGAGTCACATCATATTATGTCACAGGTAGGGGGCGCGAGAGTATATTATGTCACAGGTAGGAGGAGCCAGAGTATATTATGTCACAGGTAGGGGGAGCCAGAGTATATTATGTCACAGGTAGGGGGAGCCAGAGTATATTATGTCACAGGTAGGGGGAGCCAGAGTATATTATGTCACAGATAGGGGGAGCCAGAGTATATTATGTCACAGGTAGGGGGAGCCGGAGTATATTATGTCACAGGTAGGAGGAGCCAGAGTATATTATGTCACAGGTAGGGGGAGCCAGAGTATATTATGTCACAGGTAGGAGGAGCCAGAGTATATTATGTCACAGGTAGGGGGAGCCAGAGTATATTATGTCACAGGTAGGGGGAGCCAGAGTATATTATGTCACACGTAGGGTGAGCCAGAGTAGATTATGTCACGGGTAGGGGGAGCCAGAGTATATTATGTCACAGGTAGGGGGAGCCAGAGTATATTATGTCACAGGTAGGGGGAGCCAGAGTATATTATGTCACAGGTAGGGGGAGCCAGAGTATATTATGTCACATGTAGGAGGAGCCAGATCACATTATGTCACAGGTAGGGGGAGCCAGAGTATATTATGTCACAGGTAGGAGGAGTCACAGCTTATTATGTCACAGGTAGGGGGAGCCACAGTATATTATGTCACAGGTAGGGGGAGCCAGAGTAGATTATGTCATGGGTAGGAGGAGTCACAGCTTATTATGTCACAGGTAGGGGGAGCTAGAGTATATTATGTCACAGGTAGGGGGAGCTAGAGTATATTATGTCACAGGTAGGGGGAGCCAGAGTATATTATGTCACATGTAGGGGGAGCCAGAGTAGATTATGTCATGGGTAGGAGGAGTCACAGCATATTATGTCACAGGTAGGGGGAGCTAGAGTATATTATGTCACAGGTAGGGGGAGCCAGAATATATAATGTCACATGTAGGGGGAGCCAGAGTATATTATGTCACAGGTAGGAGGAGCCAGAGTATATTATGTCACAGGTAGGGGGGCCAGAGTATATTATGTCACAGGTAGGGGGAGCCAGAGTATATTATGTCACAGGTAGGGGAAGCCAGAGTATATTATGTCACAGGTAGGGGAGCCAGAGTATATTATGTCACAGGTAGGAGGAGTCAGAGTATATTATGTCACAGGTAGGAGGAGCCAGAGTATATTATGTCACAGGTAGGGGGAGCCAGAGTATATTATGTCACAGGTAGGGTGAGCCAGAGTATATTATGTCACAGGTAGGGGGAGCAAGAGTATATTATGTCACAGGTAGGGGGGAGCCAGAGTATATTATGTCACAGGTAGGGGGAGCCAGAGTATATTATGTCACAGGTACGGGGGAGCCAGAGTATATTATGTCACAGGTAGGGGGAGCCAGAGTATATTATGTCACAGGTAGGGGGAGCCAGAGTATATTATGTCACAGGTAGAGGGAGCCAGAGTATATTATGTCACAGGTAGGGGGAGCCAGAGTATATTATGTCACAGGTAGGGGAGCCAGAGTATATTATGTCACAGGTGTGGGGAGCCAGAGTATATTATGTCACAGGTAGGGGGAGCTAGAGTATATTATGTCACAGGTAGGAGAAGTCACAGCTTATTATGTCACAGGTAGGGGGGGGGCAGAGTATATTATGTCACAGGTAGAGGGAGCCAGAGTATATTATGTCACAGGTAGAAAGAGTCACAGCTTATTATGTCACAGGTAGGGGGAGCCAGAGTATATCATGTCACAGGTAGGAGGAGCCAGAGTATATTATGTCACAGGTAGGGGGAGCCAGAGTATATTATGTCACAGGTAGGTGGGAGCCAGAGTATATTATGTCACAGGTAGGGGGAGCCAGAGTATATTATGTCACAGGTAGAAGGAGTCACAGCTTATTATGTCACAGGTAGGGGGAGCCAGAGTATATCATGTCACAGGTAGGAGGAGCCAGAGTATATTATGTCACAGGTAGGGGGAGCCAGAGTATATTATGTCACAGGTAGGTGGGAGCCAGAGTATATTATGTCACAGGTAGGGGGAGCCAGAGTATATTATGTCACAGGTACGGGGAGCCAGAGTATATTATGTCACAGGTAGGTGGGAGCCAGAGCATACTATGTCACAGGTAGGGGGAGCCAGAGTATATTATGTCACAGGTAGGGGGAGCCAGAGTATATTATGTCACAGGTAGGAGGAGCCAGAGTATATTATGTCACAGGTAGGGGGAGCCAGAGTATATTATGTCACAGGTACGGGGAGCCAGAGTATATTATGTCACAGGTAGGTGGGAGCCAGAGTATACTATGTCACAGGT
Source organism: Phyllobates terribilis (assembly GCF_046119375.1). Classification (NCBI taxonomy): domain Eukaryota; kingdom Metazoa; phylum Chordata; class Amphibia; order Anura; family Dendrobatidae; genus Phyllobates; species Phyllobates terribilis. The sequence goes on along the minus strand of NW_027362762.1, from coordinate 979,049,278 downwards.
AGGGGGAGCCAGAGTATATTATGTCACAGGTACGGGGGAGCCAGAGTATATTATGTCACAGGTAGGGGGAGCCAGAGTATATTATGTCACAGGTAGGGGGAGCCAGAGTATATTATGTCACAGGTATGGGGTGCCGGAGTATATTTTGTCACAGGTAGGGTGAGCCAGAGTATATTATGTCACAGGTAGGGGGAGCCAGAGTATACTATGTCACAGTTAGGAGGAGCCAGAGTATATTATGTCACAGGTAGGAGGAGTCACAGCCTATTATGTCACAGGTAGGGGGGGCCAGAGTATATTATGTCACAGGTAGAGGGAGCCAGAGTATATTATGTCACAGGTAGAAAGAGTCACAGCTTATTATGTCACAGGTAGGGGGAGCCAGAGTATATCATGTCACAGGTAGGAGGAGCCAGAGTATATTATGTCACAGGTAGGGGGAGCCAGAGTATATTATGTCACAGGTAGGTGGGAGCCAGAGTATATTATGTCACAGGTAGGGGGAGCCAGAGTATATTATGTCACAGGTAGAAGGAGTCACAGCTTATTATGTCACAGGTAGGGGGAGCCAGAGTATATCATGTCACAGGTAGGAGGAGCCAGAGTATATTATGTCACAGGTAGGGGGAGCCAGAGTATATTATGTCACAGGTAGGTGGGAGCCAGAGTATATTATGTCACAGGTAGGGGGAGCCAGAGTATATTATGTCACAGGTAGGAGGAGCCAGAGTATATTATGTCACAGGTAGGGGGAGCCAGAGTATATTATGTCACAGGTACGGGGAGCCAGAGTATATTATGTCACAGGTAGGGTGAGCCAGAGTATATTATGTCACAGGTAGGTGGGAGCCAGAGTATACTATGTCACAGGTAGGGGGAGCCAGAGTATATTATGTCACAGGTACGGGGGAGCCAGAGTATATTATGTCACAGGTAGGGGGAGCCAGAGTATATTATGTCACAGGTAGGGGGAGCCAGAGTATATTATGTCACAGGTATGGGGTGCCGGAGTATATTTTGTCACAGGTAGGGTGAGCCAGAGTATATTATGTCACAGGTAGGGGGAGTCACAGCTTATTATGTGACAGGTAGGGGGAGCCAGAGTATATTATGTCACTGGTAGGGGGAGCCAAAGTATATTATGTCACAGGTAGGGGGAGCCAAAGTATATTATGTCACAGGTAGAGGGAGCCAGAGTATATTATGTCACAGGTAGAGGGAGCCAGAGTATATTATGTCACAGGTAGGGGGAGCCAGAGTATATTATGTCACAGGTAGGGGGAGCCAGAGTATATTATGTCACAGGTAGAGGGAGCCAGAGTATATTATGTCACAGGTAGGGGGAGCCAGAGTATATTATGTCACAGGTAGGGGGAGCCAGAGTATATTATGTCACAGGTAGGGGGAGCCAGAGTATATTATGTCACAGGTAGGAGGAGTCACAGCTTATTATGTCACAGGTAGGGGGAGCCAGAGTATATCATGTCACAGGTAGGAGGAGCCAGAGTATATTATGTCACAGGTAGGGGGAGCCAGAGTATATTATGTCACAGGTAGGTGGGAGCCAGAGTATATTATGTCACAGGTAGGGGGAGCCAGAGTATATTATGTCACAGGTAGAAGGAGTCACAGCTTATTATGTCACAGGTAGGGGGAGCCAGAGTATATCATGTCACAGGTAGGAGGAGCCAGAGTATATTATGTCACAGGTAGGGGGAGCCAGAGTATATTATGTCACAGGTAGGTGGGAGCCAGAGTATATTATGTCACAGGTAGGGGGAGCCAGAGTATATTATGTCACAGGTAGGAGGAGCCAGAGTATATTATGTCACAGGTAGGGGGAGCCAGAGTATATTATGTCACAGGTACGGGGAGCCAGAGTATATTATGTCACAGGTAGGGTGAGCCAGAGTATATTATGTCACAGGTAGGTGGGAGCCAGAGTATACTATGTCACAGGTAGGGGGAGCCAGAGTATATTATGTCACAGGTACGGGGGAGCCAGAGTATATTATGTCACAGGTAGGGGGAGCCAGAGTATATTATGTCACAGGTAGGGGGAGCCAGAGTATATTATGTCACAGGTATGGGGTGCCGGAGTATATTTTGTCACAGGTAGGGTGAGCCAGAGTATATTATGTCACAGGTAGGGGGAGTCACAGCTTATTATGTGACAGGTAGGGGGAGCCAGAGTATATTATGTCACTGGTAGGGGGAGCCAAAGTATATTATGTCACAGGTAGGGGGAGCCAAAGTATATTATGTCACAGGTAGAGGGAGCCAGAGTATATTATGTCACAGGTACGGGGAGCCAGAGTATATTATGTCACAGGTAGGGGGAGCCAAAGTATATTATGTCACAGGTAGAGGGAGCCAGAGTATATTATGTCACAGGTACGGGGAGCCAGAGTATATTATGTCACAGGTAGGGGGAGCCAGAGTATATTATGTCACAGGTACGGGGAGCCAGAGTATATTATGTCACAGGTAGGGGGAGCCAGAGTATATTATGTCACAGGTACGGGGAGCCAGAGTATATTATGTCACAGGTAGGTGGGAGCTAGAGTATATTATGTCACAGGTAGGTGGGAGCCAGAGTATATTATGTCACAGGTAGGTCGGAGCCAGAGTATATTATGTCACAGGTAGGAGGAGCCAGAGTATATTATGTCACAGGTACGGGGAGCCAGAGTATATTATGTCACAGGTAGGGGGAGCCAGAGTATATTATGTCACAGGTAGGGGGAGCCAGAGTATATTATGTCACAGGTAGGGGGAGCCAGAGTATATTATGTCACAGGTACGGGGAGCCAGAGTATATTATGTCACAGGTAGGTCGGAGCCAGAGTATATTATGTCACAGGTAGAGGGAGCCAGAGTATATTATGTCACAGGTAGGGGGAGCCAGAGTATATTATGTCACAGGTAGGTGGGAGCCAGAGTATACTATGTCACAGGTAGAGGGAGCCAGAGTATACTATTTCACAGGTAGGTCGGAGCCAGAGTATTTTATGTCACAGGTAGGAGGAGCCAGAGTATATTATGTCACAGGTAGGGGGAGCCAGAGTATATTATGTCACAGGTAGAGGGAGCCAGAGTATATTATGTCACAGGTAGAGGGAGCCAGAGTATACTATTTCACAGGTAGGTCGGAGCCAGAGTATTTTATGTCACAGGTAGGAGGAGCCAGAGTATATTATGTCACAGGTAGGGGGAGCCAGATTATATTATGTCACAGGTAGAGGGAGCCAGAGTATACTATTTCACAGGTAGGTCGGAGCCAGAGTATTTTATGTCACAGGTAGGAGGAGCCAGAGTATATTATGTCACAGGTAGGAGGAGCCAGAGTATATTATGTCACAGGTAGGGGGAGCCAGAGTATATTATGTCACAGGTAGGGGGAGCCAGAGTATATTATGTCACAGGTAGAGGGAGCCAGAGTATATTATGTCACAGGTAGGGGGAGCCAGAGTATATTATGTCACAGGTAGGGGGAGCCAGAGTATATTATGTCACAGGTGTGGGGAGCCAGAGAATATTATGTCACAGGTAGGGGGAGCCAGAGTATATTATGTCACAGGTAGGAGGAGTCACAGCTTATTATGTCACAGGTAGGGGGGGCCAGAGTATATTATGTCACAGGTAGAGGGAGCCAGAGTATATTATGTCACAGGTAGAAAGAGTCACAGCTTATTATGTCACAGGTAGGGGGAGCCAGAGTATATCATGTCACAGGTAGGAGGAGCCAGAGTATATTATGTCACAGGTAGGGGGAGCCAGAGTATATTATGTCACAGGTAGGTGGGAACCAGAGTATATTATGTCACAGGTAGGGGGAGCCAGAGTATATTATGTCACAGGTAGAAGGAGTCACAGCTTATTATGTCACAGGTAGGGGGAGCCAGAGTATATCATGTCACAGGTAGGAGGAGCCAGAGTATATTATGTCACAGGTAGGAGGAGCCAGAGTATATTATGTCACAGGTAGGGGGAGCCAGAGTATATTATGTCACAGGTAGGTGGGAGCCAGAGTATATTATGTCACAGGTAGGGGGAGCCAGAGTATATTATGTCACAGGTAGGAGGAGCCAGAGTATATTATGTCACAGGTAGGGGGAGCCAGAGTATATTATGTCACAGGTACGGGGAGCCAGAGTATATTATGTCACAGGTAGGGTGAGCCAGAGTATATTATGTCACAGGTAGGTGGGAGCCAGAGTATACTATGTCACAGGTAGGGTGAGCCAGAGTATATTATGTCACAGGTAGGTGGGAGCCAGAGTATACTATGTCACAGGTAGGGGGAGCCAGAGTATATTATGTCACAGGTAGGTGGGAGCCAGAGTATATTATGTCACAGGTAGGGGGAGCCAGAGTATATTATGTCACAGGTAGGGGGAGCCAGAGTATATTATGTCACAGGTAGGGGGAGCCAGAGTATATTATGTCACAGGTAGGGGGAGCCAGAGTATATTATGTCACAGGTATGGGGTGCCGGAGTATATTTTGTCACAGGTAGGGTGAGCCAGAGTATATTATGTCACAGGTAGGGGGAGCCAGAGTATACTATGTCACAGTTAGGAGGAGCCAGAGTATATTATGTCACAGGTAGAGGGAGCCAGAGTATATTATGTCACAGGTAGGGGGAGCCAGAGTATATTATGTCACAGGTATGGGGAGCCGGAGTATATTTTGTCACAGGTAGGGTGAGTCAGAGTATATTATGTCACAGGTAGGGGGAGCCAGAGTATATTATGTCACAGGTAGGGTGAGCCAGAGTATATTATGTCACAGGTATGGGGAGCCGGAGTATATTTTGTCACAGGTAGGGTGAGCCAGAGTATATTATGTCACAGGTAGAAGGAGTCACAGCTTATTATGTCACAGGTAGGGGGAGCCAGAGTATATTATGTCACAGGTAGGAGGAGCCAGAGTATATTATGTCACAGGTAGGGGGAGCCAGAGTATATTATGTCACAGGTAGGAGGAGCCAGAGTATATTATGTCACAGGTAGGGGGAGCCAGAGTATATTATGTCACAGGTAGGGTGAGCCAGAGTATATTATGTCACAGGTATGGGGAGCCAGAGTATATTATGTCACAGGTAGGGTGAGCCAGAGTATATTATGTCACAGGTATGGGGAGCCGGAGTATATTTTGTCACAGGTAGGGGGAGCCAGAGTATATTATGTCACAGGTAGAAGGAGTCACAGCATATTATGTCACAGGTAGGAGGAGCCAGAGTATATTATGTCACAGGTAGGAGGAGCCAGAGTATATTATGTGACAGGCAGGTGGGAGCCAGAGTATATTATGTCACAGGTAGGTGGGAGCTAGAGTATATTATGTCACAGGTAGGGGGAGCCAGAGTATATTATGTCACAGGTAGAAGGAGTCACAGCTTATTATGTCACAGGTAGGGGGAGCCAGAGTATATTATGTCACAGGTAGGAGGAGCCAGAGTATATTATGTCACAGGTAGGGGGAGCCAGAGTATATTATGTCACAGGTAGGGGGAGCCAGAGTATATTATGTCACAGGTAGGGTGAGCCAGAGTATATTATGTCACAGGTAGGGGGAGCCAGAGTATATTATGTCACAGGTAGGAGGAGCCAGAGTATATTATGTCACAGGTAGGGGGAGCCAGAGTATATTATGTCACAGGTAGGGGGAGCCAGAGTATATTATGTCACAGGTAGGGTGAGCCAGAGTATATTATGTCACAGGTATGGGGAGCCGGAGTATATTTTGTCACAGGTAGGGGGAGCCAGAGTATATTATGTCACAGGTAGAAGGAGTCACAGCATATTATGTCACAGGTAGGAGGAGCCAGAGTATATTATGTCACAGGTAGGAGGAGCCAGAGTATATTATGTGACAGGCAGGTGGGAGCCAGAGTATATTATGTCACAGGTAGGTGGGAGCTAGAGTATATTATGTCACAGGTAGGGGGAGCCAGAGTATATTATGTCACAGGGGGAGCCAGAGCATATTATGTCACCGGTAGGGGGAGCCAGAGTAGATTATGTCACAGGTAGGAGGAGTCACAGCATATTATGTCACAGGTAGGGGGAGCCAGAGTATATTATGTCACAGGTACGGGGAGCCAGAGTATATTATGTCACAGGTAGGTGGGAGCTAGAGTATACTATGTCACTGGTAGGGGGAGCCAGAGTATATTATGTCACAGGTAGTTGGAGCCAAAGTAGATTATGTCACAGGTAGGGGGAGCCAGAGTATATTATGTCACAGGTAGGGGGAGCCAGAGTAGATTATGTCACAGGTAGGAGGAGTCACAGCATATTATGTCACAGGTAGGAGGAGCCAGAGTATATTATGTCACAGGTAGGGGGAGCCAGAGTTTATTATGTCACAGGTAGGGGGAGCCAGAGTATATTATGTCACAGGTAGTTGGAGCCAAAGTAGATTATGTCACAGGTAGGGGGAGCCAGAGTATATTATGTCACAGGTAGGGGGAGCCAGAGTAGATTATGTCACAGGTAGGAGGAGTCACAGCATATTATGTCACAGGTAGGAGGAGCCAGAGTATATTATGTCACAGGTAGGGGGAGCCAGAGTTTATTATGTCACAGGTAGGGGGAGCCAGAGTATATTATGTCACAAGTAGGGGGAGCCAGAGTATATTATGTCACAGGTAGGAGGAGTCACAGCTTAGTACGTCACAGGTAGGGGGAGCCAGAGTATATTATGTCACAGGTAGGGGGAGCCAAAGTATATTACGTCACAGGTAGGAGGAGTCACAGCTTATTATGCCACAGGTAGGGGGAGCCAAAGTATATTATGTCACAGGTAGGAGGAGTTACAGCTTATTATGTCACAGGTAGGGGGAGCCAGAGTATATTATGTCACAGGTATGGGGAGCCGGAGTATATTTTGTCACAGGTAGAGGGAGCCAGAGTATATTATGTCACAGGTAGGGGTAGCCAGAGTATATTATGTCACAGGTAGAGGGAGCCAGAGTATATTATGTCACAGGTAGGAGGAGCCAGAGTATATCATGTCACAGGTAGGAGGAGCCAGAGTATATTATGTGACAGGCAGGTGGGAGCCAGAGTATATTATGTCACAGGTAGGGTGAGCCAGGGTATATTATGTGACAGGCAGGTGGGAGCCAGAGTATATTATGTCACAGGTAGGAGGAGTCACAGCATATTATGTCACAGGTAGAATCATAGAATCATAGAATGGTAGAGTTGGAAGGGACCTCCTGGGTCATCTGGTCCAACCCCCTGCTCAAAGCAGGATTCACTAGATCATCTCAGACAGATGTCTGTCCATCCTCTGTTTGAAGACGTCCATTGAAGGGGAACTCACCACCTCTCGTGGCAGCCTGTTCCACTCATTAATCACCCTAACTGTCAAAAAGTTTTTTCTAATATCTAATCTGTGTCTCCTCCCATTTAGTTTCATCCCATTGCTTCTAGCCTTTCCTTGTGCAAATAAGAATAAAGATGATCCTTCTACAATGTGACAGCCCTTGACATATTTGTAGACAGCTATTAAGTCTCCTCTCAGTCTTCTTTTTTGCAAGCTAAACATTCCCAAATCCTGCAACCGTTCCTCATAGGACATGGTTTGCAGACCAGTCACCATTCTGGTTGCTCTTCTCTGAACTTGCTCCAGTTTGTCTATGTCTTTTTTAAAATGTGGTGCCCAAAACTGTACACAGTATTCCAGATGGGGTCTGACCAAAGAGGAGTAAAGACCGATAATGACTTCACGTGATCTAGACTGTATGCTTCTGTTAATACATCCCAGAATTGTATTTGCCTTTTTTGCTGCTGCATCACACTGTTGACTCATGTTGAGTCTATGATCTATTAGTATACCTAAGTCTTTTTCACATGTACTGTTGCTTAGCTCTATTCCTCCCATTCTGTATATGCTTTTTTCATTTTTATTGCCCAGATGTAGTACTTTGCATTTTTCCCTGTTAAAAACCATTCTGTTGGTTGCTGCCCACTGCTCCAGTTTATTTAGGTCTTTTTGAATCCTCCCTCTCTCTTCTCTAGTATTAGCTATCCCTCCTAGCTTTGTGTCATCAGCAAATGTAATCAGTTTACCCTCAATTCCTTCATCTAAATCATTGATAAAGATGTTGAACAATACAGGTCCCAGGACGGAGCCCTGTGGTACCCCACTTGAGACATTCATCCAGCTGGATGTGAAGCCATTTACAACCACCCTTTGAGTCCGATCACTAAGCCAGTTATGAATCCACCTAACAGTTGCCTGGTCCATTGCATACTTGGTCATTTTTTCAATAAGGATGGTGTGAGATACTTTGTCAAATGCTTTGCTGAAGTCAAGATATACTATATCTACAGCATTTCCCTGATCCACCCAGTCAGTGATTCTGTCATAGAAGGAAATTAAGTTAGTCTGACATGACTTGTTAGTTACAAACCCATGCTGACTCTGGTTAATCACTTCATTCTTATCCATGTACTTACATACATGTTGTTTAATAATTTGTTCAAAGATCTTTCCTGGTATAGAAGTCAGACTCACCGGCCTATAGTTCCCTGGGTCCACCTTCTTCCCCTTTTTGAAGATAGGAACAACATTTGCTCTTCTCCAGTCTTCTGGGACTTCTCCTGTTCTCCAAGAATTTTCAAAGATTATGGAGAGTGGTTCTAAAATTTCTTCTACGATCTCCTTCAGTACTCTGGGGTGTAATTCATCTGGACCTGGAGACTTGAACTCATTTATGTTAGCTAAATATTCCCTCACAATCTTTCTGTTTACAGATAACTTGGATTCCTCTATTCCTTTAAAAGGACAGTGAAGATCAGTTGATGTTACATTTTCTTTCTGAGAGAAAACAGATGCAAAATAGGAATTAAAAAGTTCGGCCTTCTCAACATCCTCTCTTACCATTTCTCCATTTTCATCCTGTAAAAATCCTATAGCATCTTTGACTTTTCTTTTACTTTTGACATACCCCCAAAATCCTTTTTTATTGCTTTTGACATCTCTTGCAAGCCTTAATTCATTGTCAGCTTTAGCTAACCTGATACGTGCCCTGCAGGATCTGCAGACTGCATTATAATCTTCTTTAGATATGCCTCCCTCTTTCCATTTAATAAACATTTCTTTCTTTCTTTTTAGCATGTGTTTAAGTTCTGTGTTCATCCATCCTGGTTTCCTTAAATGCTTCCCATTCTTCCTACTTTTCGGGATTGTTAACGATTGTGCTTTGAGAATCTCATTTTTAAAAATTTCCCATCCTTCCTGGACATTTTTGTCCTTAAGGACATCCAGCCATTGGATCCCTCCTATTCTCTTTCTGAGTCTCTTAAAATCTGCCTTTCTAAAATCTAACCTTGAAGTCTGAGTCTTCACATGTCTTCCTCCTCTAGTTATCCAAAATTCTATAATAGCATGATCGCTGCCTCCTAGGGTCCCAGCCACCTTTACCTCCTCAACCATTTCCTCCCTGTTTATAAGGATTAGATCCAAAGTAGCAGATCCCCTTGTTTTCTCCCCTACCTTTTGGAAGATAAAGTTGTCAGCAAGAGACGATAAGAATTTGCTTGACCTGTTAGTTTTACTTGAGAGAGATTCCCAACAAATGTCTGGATAGTTGAAATCTCCCATGACCACTACGTCATATTTTTTGGAGAACTTGGTCATTTGATACATAAAGAGTTCATCCATATCTTCAGCTTGCCCAGGTGGCCTGTAGTAAATGCCTACAATGGTGTCCTTTCCGTTGTTCTCTCCTTGTATTCTTACCCAGACAGTTCCCACAGAACTCCCAGTCTCTGAAGCTTCAGTCTCTGTGCAGATATTCGCTTTTCTAACATACAATGCGACACCTCCTCCTCGTTTATCAAGTCTGTTTCTTGCAAATAAGTTGTATCCTTTTAGCCTTTTATTCCAATCATGTGTATCGTCCCACCAAGTTTCAGTGATTCCAATGACATCATATTCCTTTTCCTGCATTAGTAGTTCCAATTCTCCTTGTTTGTTGCCCATGCTTTGTGCATTTGTATAAAAACATTT